>NW_028258315.1:10328560-10480075 GCF_053883595.1 Heterocephalus glaber
GGTGGAAATTTATAGATGTGAATGCACACATTAAAATAATTGAGCAACTCCAAATGAATAACCTAATGATGAATTTTACAGTCCTAGAAAAATAAGAGCAATCCAAATCAGAAATTTTTAGAAAGAAAGAAATTATAAAGATCAGAGCAGAAATCAATGAATGGAGACTAAAAAAAATATAAAGGATCAGTGAATACAAGTGTAGTTCTTTGAAAGCATATGCAAGATAGACAAATCCTTAACCAATTAAAAAAAGAGAATAACTCATATCAACTAGAAGTGAAATCACAACCAATACCATCAAAATCCAGAAAAATATAAGGAACTACTTGAGAAACTTATATGCCAATAAATTAGAGAACCTATAAGAAATGGAGAAATTCCTAGACGCATATGAATTAATAAAATTGAACCAAGAAAATTTAAAATCCAAATAGTCCAATAACAAGCAACAAAATAGAGGCAGGAAAAAAACCAAAACAAAACACCTGTACTAACAAAGAAAGCCCAGGACCTGATGAATTAACCACAGAATGCTACCAGAACTTCAGGGAAGATTTAACACCAATACTCCTCAAACTCTTCAATGAAATTGAAAGGGAAGAAGTACTGCCAAACTCATTCCTGGACATTAGCACTACCCTGATAACAAAACTGGACAAGGACTTAAAAAAAGGAAACTACAGACCAATCTTCTTATAAACATATATGCAAAATTCTTTGATGAGACACTAGCAAAGAGAATGCAACAAAGCATTAAAAAGGTCATCCATCATGACCAAGCTGACTTCATCCCAGGGATGGAAGGATGGTTCAACATATGCAAATCAATAAATGTGATACAGTGCATAAACAGAAGCAAGGACAAAAATTACATGATCATTTCAATAGATATAGAAAAAAGTCTTTGACAAAATTCAACATACATTCATGATTTAAAGAAAAAACTGGAAGTAGGTATAGAGGGACCTTATCTCAAACTGATAAAAGCCATTTATGACAAACTTACTGCCAACATCACACTAAACGGTGAAAAGTTTTTTCTCTAATGTTAGGAACAAGACAGGGATTCCCGTACTCACCACTCCTGTTCAACTTAGTATTTTAAACTTTAGCCAGAGCAATCATGCAAGAGAAAGAAATAAAAAGACTATGTATAGGAAAGGAAGTCAAACTATCCTTATTCACAGATGACATGATCCCTTTGCATATAAGATTCAAAAACTCCATGGAAAGACCCATAAAATTATTAAATAAATTAAGCAAAGTAGAATACACAATAAATACAAAAATAAATAGTATTCCTGTACACCAACAATGAACCCACCAAGAGAAAAATTAGGAAAACAATACCATTCATAATAGAGTCAAGAAAAATCAATTAACAGTAAAACTTGGTTTGCAAGAATAATTCATTCCATTCATAATCCAAAGCACTTGTATAGCGGGGAGGAGGGGGACCAAGTGCAATCATGTGACATTCAGCATGATGTATTACTTGTGTCACAAAACAATGTTCATTTATCAAGTTTAAATTTCTTAGAAATGTTTCCTGGAATTAAAACCTCCAGGTTGCCAAAGGATCTAACCAGCCAATACCTCTCCCTCCTCACCCTATTTTCTCATCCCCCTCTTTCCTTACTCTGGCCATCCTGGTATTGCACTGGTCTGTGCATTTTAGGCTTTCTTTTAAAAATTCTATACCCAAAGACCATGAAGTTATTTTTCTATGTTCCCTATGAAAAGTTTTGGTGTTTTATTTCCACACTTATCATTCTAATATATCTAGAAATTCCTGGGAAGTGTATAATATAGCAATAAATCTAAAACTATCTTTATCCACTTGGATACCCAATGACTTCTAGTGATATTTTTTTCCCACTTGAAGTTCCTCAAGTCAGTTTCTAAGTAATTATTTTCCACTAGTGTGCTTTTCTTTCTTTCTTTCTTTTTTCTTTTCTTTTTCTTGTACTGGGGGTAGAACTCAGGACCTTGTGCTTGTGAGACAGGTGTAGTGCCACTGAGCTAATTCCCCAGCCCACTAGTCTGTTTTCCTTTTTTTTGTCTGTTTTTCTAATTGCCATTAGTCTGCTCAGAATGTTCTTGGCTATTTTTTTCCTTAAATTCTTTTATTGGTACATTTTAGGTATATAATACATTTACATTTATCATTGGGAACTTGTAACTTTACATCATGTATCTTGGTTCTTATTTTCCCTCTTCCCCTGCCTTCCCTTCACCCCCTCCACCCTTCCCTATTTACAAAGACTTTGTTTCCATTTTTTTCCTTTTCTCATATTTTTTCCTTTCCCTTCTTTCCTTTACCCTACTCCTTCCACTTCCCCTACTCCTTTATTCTTGTCTATTTTTGATCTGCACTCTTATAAATTAGTACTAGGATCACTGGAATGTGTCAATAAAAATTAGTAGTCCACTTTTATGGTTAATATCTAAAAGCCACAAGAGAATGAGAAATAGGGGGTCTAATTTTAATAGGATGAGAATGAAATGATATTCTAAAACACAAAGTAGATGCAAGGGCTTCCAAAGCAGCATAGACGGAACAGAGGTAGGTGGGAAAAGACAGACTCGGGATACAAATCTCAGAAAGCACCAGTAGATTTCTCCAAGGTCAGAGGACAGTTTCAAAGGTACAGAAACTCCTCCCCTTTGACACCGATGAGATCAGGGTGCCGGGGTGGGACTGCAGGTGAGGAAGCCTATGTTTACCATGCTGTGCAGGTGACTCTCACGTGTGCTGACCTCTGAGAAACCCTGACATGGGTAAAAGCTTCTTTGAATTTTTTTAAGCAATTCTGATAGTAGTTTGTGTATTTGAATCCTTCTAGATGCTAAATCCTACTAAAATGCTAATATAGTGGGCCCTTCATTATCTGCACCTTCCCTATAGTAGATTCAACCAAGGCAGATAGAAAATATTCAGAAAAAAAAGATGGCATCTACTGAGCACAGAACTTTTCTTGTCCTTCATTCCCTAAGCTATACAGTGTGACAACTGTCTACAGGGCATTTGTGTGGTATTAGGCATTTGAAGTCACCTAGAGAATTATAGTGTACTGGAGGCTGTTATCATCATGCATGGGTCCTATGCAAATGTCTGCCTTTTATAAAAGGGACTTGAGCATCCATGGATTTGTATTTGGGGTGTCCTGGAACCAGTTCTCATGGATACTGAGTGATAACTAATACACTGAATTTTAAAAATTAATCTTTAAAACAGTAAATTTTAGTATCTTGTTAAGTAAAAGGTGAGTGGAGCTGGATCAAGTACAGTGTGTCTGGTTCTTTTCAGGGGTTGATTTTCTAAAGGAAAGGAGGCCATAACAGGGCAAATGGGGAAGGGCATGCACGCACGTCCACTGAGGTCCTGAAGCCTGTGCCTTGTTCAGGGAACCTCCACAGCTCATGGTGACTTGTTTCAGTCACTTCTGTCTTTGTATGAACTCTGCAAGTGCCCCTGGATCCATGGGCCAAGAATCTCTACAAGTCTTAGAGATGCAAGGTGGATTTCTTAGGAAAATATTCATGAAAGCTCCTGTGGTAATGTGTTCTCCCCCCACCCCATTGGAATGGTCTTTCTGCCATTAGAATAAAGAGAACAAATGAAATGGCATTTAGAACAATAGTGCCTGGCTAGAACAATTGTGGGTATGTTTGGGACAGGGTCATAAAGTGGTCAAGAATGAGTAGCTCTACTGGGTGTGCTGGCACACACTTGTCATACCAGCACTTGGGAGGCTAAAGCAGGAGAATCACTGTGAGTTCAAGGCCAGCCTGAACTACACAGCAAGACCCTGTCTCAAAACAACAACCACTACACCAACAGAAAGAAGAAATAGCTCTGAAGCTGGACATGGTGGTATATACCTGTAGTCCCCTGTGAGACAGAAGAATTGTGAGTTCAAGCCCAAATCAGAAAACTTAGTGTCCTAGTGAGACCCTATCTCAAAAAAAAAAAAAAAAAAAAGGCTGCAGATGTAGCTCAGTTCAAAGGGATTGAGTACAGTTCTCAGTATCGGGAGAGAAAAAAAAACAGGTTTGAATACACACCGGCAGATTTGCAGCAATTCGTTCATTTTATAGACTTTGAGTTTTAGAACTCCAAGATGCTTTTGAAATCATCTGATCCTTGTCATTTTACAGATGTGAAAACTGAGGCCCTAGAAGCCTGTGACATGCCAATGTGGAACAGATGTGGCCATGCCAATTCTGAATCTAGGGTTTGCCACCCGCCTCCCGCCGAGCCTGTTTCCTGCAGTAGCAGCCAGACAGGTCCTGCAAGCCCCCGAAGTCCTAGGAACACACTGCGATGGGAGTAGTGACTAGCCTGCCCCAGCGCACACATATTTGCTGGAGGTAGGACCACTTATAAAATAACGTGTGTGACCTTGGGCTGGGGATTTAGCTCAGTGGCACCGCGCCTGCCTCGCAAGCGCAAGGTCTTGAGTTTGATCCCTGGTACTGGAGGAAAAAAAAAAAAGAAAGAAAATTATGTGGGCTGTTGCTGTGTCACCCTAATGGACAGGCAGGTGTAGAGGGAACCTCACATTAGTGACCTGCACTGTAGAGCTGCTCTGGTTTTCTCCTTGGGACTTTCAGAAGTGGTCATGGGAAAGCCTGTCACCCTTCCCTTTCCTCTGCCTGTGGGTTGTCTTCTCAGTCAGCGGTTTTCACAGCTTAGCCATGAGGAAGCCCACTGTGGTAACACCATCACGGACCCTTGGTTGAATGAGAAGCAAAGGGCAGTGTACCAAACTATTCATAAAGCCGTATTTCTAAATTTACAGGACTTTGGGCCGGGGATTTAGCTCAGTGGTTTCACTGCCTGCTGCACAAGCACAAGGACCCAAGTTTGAGCCCCTGGTACCAAAAAAAATTTTTTTAAAAAGAGTAAATTTACAGGACTTTCCTCTATTCAAAACTAAGTCCTTCCTCTTTTTTATTTTTTATATTTTTGGTGCTGGGAATGGAAGCCAGGGCCTCACACATGCTAAGCATCACTTAACCCCAGGCCTGTTCAGGGTTTCTGATGGCTTTTCTATTACAGCAGGGTTGTGCTCGCTTCAGCAGCACATATTCTATCACAGCAGGGTCGATCCTGAGTTAGGGACTTACCATATGATTTTTTTTCTTTTTCCTCTTTTTTCAGGGGGGCAGGGACTGGATACTGAACCCAGGGCCTGTGCATGCTAGGCTCTCACTCTACCACTGAGCTATATCCCTAGCCCTCTTCCTCTTTGTCTATTAAGATGCCACATTTAAATATGAAACGATGGAAGTCATTTAATCAAAAGGTAAAATAAAAGGCTGACCATTACCTATATGTTAATATTCTTCCTTAGTATTTCTAATCCATGAAAACCAAATATCTGTCAAATATCTGACAAAGTCTCCAGGCCATTGTTCTTTTGAAAAATGCTTCTTAACCACATTCAGTGAAGACCCATGTGGTTTTCTCTCCAATTAGCTGTGGAATGATGTTCTTGTAACTCATAATGGGATGGAAAAATGAAATGCCCCTTGGATATTGTGATAATGTTCAGACCCACCCAGTTCCTGCATTTATCTTGCCACAGAATGTCAACTTTAGCCAGAGCAGACCAGCCTCAGCCTGTGGAATAAACATTTCCTGCTTATAAGCCACCTCATTTAAAGCATGTTTGTTACTGCCAGCCAAATGGATGAAAATGACATCTACCAATCACTGGGGGCCACAGAGAGATCAGCTAGTGAGGCTGGTTGTGATTAGCTTAGGTTGGGTTGGAGTCCATGCCTAGACCAGCCATCAACTCAGATGAGAGGTAAGTAAAGATGGAAAAGTCCTCACCAGAATCAAATCAAGTGAGGATATCATTTCCTAAAACAGACACGAAGAGGACCATCCAGAAAAACCCAAATGCCCATGCAGACTCGAGGCAGAGCCCTTTGTGGAGATACAATGAACCCAGGGACTGTGACACCGGCAACACATCCCCTCTCCCTCTAGGATCTCCTCTTTGTCTTTAAAAACAAAGCCCATCTGAGTAATTACAGGACTCCTGCTGGCCTGAGAAGTCTGCTGCTGAAGCCCAGATTGCAGTTGATTCAGGGGAAACTGAGGCATAGTATTAGATCTCAAGGCATCCTAAAACAATCTGTGTATACTACCACAGTCCCAACCCAGGGACAGGGTGGTCAGATCCTTGGTATTTTACCTCTGTTTTATTACAAGTAAAAGCTTAGTCCTTCTGCTCTCCACCTCTCCAAAGGTTACTCAATCAGAAGCAAAAGCCTGTTGACTTTTGGTCCATACACTTCCAAATTTGCCTCATTGGCCACTGGGGATTCAACCCTATTGGCTCAATACTCTTTTTCTTTATACAGCAAAACAGTAGCAACACCAGAAATCAACACATTTCCAAGAAGTGGTCATTAATCATGAGAGTAAGGTTGATTTTCTTATCTCTCTGCTAAAGCACAGAAACACTGCCTGTCTTTGCTCTTTTGTGCTCATTCCTAGTGACAAACAGGATCACTGCATCCACAGTTGATAACCTATGACCGCTGCTGCTTCACTTAGTAGGCCAAATGGGAGCTTATCACCATCAGTTAGGTGACTCACTTCTATCTTCCAACACAAAGGCTTAAAGGTCTAAGGACTCGCCAGGACCTTGACCATCACGCCTGATAAGACCATGCTCAGCCAGAGTTTAAGTGGAAGCTCGCCTCTCACTATCTACACCCCAATCCTAATAGCTGTAAATAATGTCAACACCATGTGAGCACCCCTGCTCTTGTTAACCCCTCTCTTTTTTAAAATCATGGAGCACTTGGCCTTTCTTCAGCTGAAATTTACAGTTGGGCTCAATCACCCATCACTGCTATGAGAGGGAGCCTCTCTGCCTGCACTAGACTTTTTGTTCCCATCATTGCAAACCCAGAAAATCCTGAAAGAATCACCATTCTCCAGGAGGCAGACGTATCAAGCCATTTGTGCTTTCTTGGTCCCACAATCCAGCACTGGTTACCTTCCACGTTACTCTGATTCCACTTGGTAAAAGAAGGATATAAGGACCAACTTCATGTGTAAGCTGGACGCTTATCACTTCAGAGGAGTAATGGTGAGAGGGAGGTATCTGAGGCCCTGTCAGCTACTCCAGCAGCAGAGCAGGAGCGCTTTGGCGTGTGAATTCATGCCGGTGCTTTCGCTGAGGAAAGACCTTATCACTCAAATCCACATGGTCCTGATCAATGGTAACCAACTGTCAGGTATAAAGTTGTGCAGTAGGGTGACTACAAATGATAAGCATGTACTATTTCAAAAAGCTGTAAGAAAGAATTTTGAATGTTTTCACCATAAAGAAATGATAGGGGGAAAATAAATGATGGATGTTTGAGGGCATAGATAAGTTTAACCTGATTTAGACATTACACAATGTATACGTGCATGGAAACATCACATAGGACACCCTAAATATGTAAAACTGTTTTCTTCTTTAGTACTGGGGATTAAACCCAGGGCCTTCACACCAAACTACATCCCTAGCCCCCAGCCCTTTTAAAAATTATTTTTATTTTGAGAGAGGGTCTCACTAAGTCATTAAGTTGTCTAGGCTGGACTCAAATTTGTGATCCTTCTGCCTTGGCCACCCAGAATGCTGGGATTTTGGGCATGTACCATGACACACAGCTCAATTTTTGTATTTTTTAGTTTAAATTTTGAAAATATATATATGTAAATATCCTGTTAATCAGGTTTCATCAAGTTCTGGACATCGTGTCACATATTGCCCCACCAAACTGGAAGGACATTACAATGCTGCCTACAACTTTAGAAGTGTGATCTAAACTTGGGAACTTCACGTTCCCATTGAGCCACATGTGATACTGTATCCCTTACAGATCCACATCCTGTATTTTATTCAATCTAAAATACCACCGGTAAGAATAATTTTGGTATCATTAAGAAACACAAAACTGCCAATTAAACAATTGCAATGTTTTCTTAACACTTACAATTTTTATTCAAAAATTTTAAAAGGGAGTTTTCTATGCTAGGGTTTAGCCCACTATAGCTTCTGGGCCAAATCCAACCTGTTCTTATAAATATTTTCCTTTATATTTACACACAAGATTGATGCAAATGAAATAAATGGTTTTTTTAAAACAAATATACAAGAAAAGACATTTGTGATCATTTCTCTAACAAGAAAGATTTGCTTCACCAAAGTCAAAAGTTTGCTGTGCTGATTTGTTTTTGTATCCTTTTCATTTCACTGCCAAATCATAGCGTGACCTGTGTGGAGTTACATCAAATGGGATCAGCTGTATGGGCTGGTTCCTTGGGCTCACCTCTGGGGCTAGAGGCACCTGACAGGTCTGCAGTGGAGGAAAGAGAACTTTTCCTCCACCCTCCACAGTTTTTAGGAAAGGAAGACTGAGATGGCAGTCAACTCCTTTCCTACAGGACAGATTAACAAGAGAAACACAGCTCATCACCATGGTTAACACACACAGGAGACACCCAGAGAAAATGAGCAGCAGTCAATCAAGGAGGTGGCTCAGAACTCAGGTTTCAATACCACCCTTCACTCAAAGGAAGAAGGGGGTGGAGAGGCAGGGCAAGGGGAGGTAGCCAAGAAAAGCACAGTCAATATGGGTAAGTACAGACTTAGGTGCCTTCCATACTGGTAAGAGTTCCCACTGATTCAGTCATCCTTCTCCTCCTGGTTCAGAGAGGACAACACACATATGAGTGGAGATTGCTAAATTAAAAGAGGTTACGGGGGGAACCCCAGTACTCTAGGAGGCTAAGGCAGGAGGAGCAAGCTTGAGCCCAGCCTGGTAACTTAGTGATTCAGTGAGACCCTTTCCAAAGAAAAAAATAAACAAAAAGGGCTGGGGATGTAGCTTAGTACAAAGTTCCTGGGTTCAATCCCCAGTACCACCAAGAAAAAAAAAATCAAAATTGAGCAGCATGGTTTGGGGAGCTTACCATGGGGTTGGGAGGCCCGATCTCGGACACAGCTGAGTGTCTGACGGGCTGCAGATTTGCCTGCCCTGTGTGACTCCACCTTCGAACAAGTTCATCTCTGCTGCCTCTCTATACAATGGTCTCTTTCCTCGGCTACCCAGACACCAAGACGGATTAACATTTGCCAGCACCGATCGCAACTCCTGACCAAGTGTCTCGTTACCCACCTCCTTGTGGATTAGAACTATCAACCCAGGGGCCACCTTGTCCAACCTCAGAGCACATTTTCAAGATGGCTTCAACCTGTGTTTCCCCATTTGCAGTCCTACTTAGCCTCCAATAAACGTAATTCTCTTTGTTCTCCACTAGGTTGATTTTATTCTTGATTAACAGATGTGAATGTTCTTACAAGAGCTTTTCAGAGCTTCTCCTCTATATGTTGTTTCTCAAAGGAATCAGCTCAAAATAACCTGTGCCCGAAAAAGGTGTAATGCGGGGTGGCATTTTCTGCTCTTCTGCAGTCCCAAACATGACTTCATTTAGGTCTGTCAGTCGGTGCTGGCTGCCACTTCCGATCCCCACCCAGCCTCCTGTCCTTTAGCTGCGGATGAGCGTCCTCACAGGCTGGCAGATGGGTTCCAAAAGAGCAAAGCCTGTGCTGTGGAGTCTCTGCAGCCATCACACCTGCTGGTGGCCCAACGGTGACAGCATGTCTGGCTGTCACGCCCAGCATTAATGCAGGGGGTGCACAACAGCAGATCCACGCAGAGGGGATTCGCATAGGGATGCTGTGTTGCAACCTATCCAAAGGAACACCAGCAGGGGACCTGCCATCCCTTTCCTCTTTGGGTGCGGTAACCGGGACATCTCAGCAGGAGAGCTTAGATATTCACTGTCTCTCACTACACAGCATAACAACGCATTTGGTGGAACAGCGAATGTAACTGTCACCTAATTTTTGGTACCTTCACTTTGTGTGTGTTTCTTTCATATTAAAAGAAATATCCACCCACATCATTTTGGTACTTTGAATTTCCAGAATAAAGGCATAGGCTGGTCTCTTGTCCCAGTTACTTGGGAGTCTGAGGTCGGAGGCTTGAGACCAGCCGAGGCAAAAGAGTGAAACTCTGTCTCTCAAAACAACAAAAAAAAGGTACACAGCCCACCCTGCCATTTTTCCATTTCTGCAGAAGTTCTTCCTTTAGCTTGCTTCCTATTAGAGAGGACTCTGGTTACCTAAGACACACACATGGGTTTCTCCTTCAGTGGGTTCTCCAACGCTGGGATCTCTAGGATAGGCCACGTTTTGCTGAGAAGATGGAAGGGGAGGGACTGGTATTGAGGCCACTCCCCAGGGAAGCCAAATCCAGGACATGGGTGGAGTCGCCACTTTAGCAGTTCCTGCCACAGGTCGAGTCTGACATCATAAGTGAACTTCCGATAAACCACCACTGTGCCACTCTGCCGGTTATTATTCAGTCAGTGGAACCACTCGACTCGCAGTCACACCAGAATCCTGGGGAGGTCTGGAGCCTCCGAGGTCCCCCATTACCATCAAGCAGAGCCGCTGTTTCATCTCCAAAACGCACCTCAACTGCCTCCATCTTCCTCCATCACCCTAGGATAAACCTCCACCCTCTCCCCAAGCTACGCCACAGAAAATCATCCAAGTGACTCTCTAAAGACAGAATAAACCTTACAGGTCCCCTCCTTAAAATCCTGTAGTTGCTTCCCCATACTTTTGTGTTCCTTGCTTGTTTTCCAGTACTGGGGACTGAAGGACTGGAGCACTGAGCTACAACTCCAGGGCATTTTATTCCAAGTCTGGGTCTTGCTACATTGCTCAAGCCGACCTCAAACTTGCAATCCCCTTGTCTTGGCCTCCTGAGCAGCTGGATTAGGGGTGTGCGCTGCTGTCCTTGGCCCCCAGTAGTTTTAATCAAATCTGGATTCTGTATGGCAGCTTAAAAGCCCTGGCTGAACAGGCTCATGACTGCCAGGCTGTCCAGGCATTCTCAGCAGGAACAACAGCGCCCCCAGGGAGGTGGAAGTTGGTTGTGGAGGGGAAGAGAGGGAAGGAAAAAATTCTTGCTCTTTTTAATGAATTAGAAAAAAGATGTCTAAATAGGGGTTGAGAAATTACCCTGCCTTTATCTCAGGCTCTGCTTCCCCTTTTCTGTGAGCAGTTTCACTGTACAGCGCTGGTCCATGACAGAAATAGTCTATAGTCTCTGCTGCCTAATTTGGTAGCACTTAGCCACATGTGGCCCTGAAACCCGTGAAAGGGCGGCTGATGCAGCAGAGGAAGCGATGCGTCATTTTACAGTCAAGTTTCCACAGCCACTCGAAACTCCCAGCTTCCATATCAGCAAAGCTCCAGACGTACTGAGGGGGTTTTTATTTTTGCGAAGCCAGGGATGAACCCGGGGCCTCACACACACTGGGTGAGGCCTCTCCCACTGAGCCTCATCCTACCCTTTTCTACTTTGAGATGAAGTCTTACTAAAGTGGGCAGCTTGGCCTTGAACTTGTAGTCCTCCTACCTCAGCCTCCCAAGCAGCTGGGATTACAGGCTCAGGACACAGCCCTCCTCTGGATTCCAGGACACCAAGTTCTTTGCCACTGTTACTGTATCTGTTAGGATGCTTTTGTTACAGATGACAAAAATTCAAAGTGGCTTAAAAAGTCCCTAATTATAATGGTTGGACATATGATTTTTGCGGTTTACAGTGAGGCAAAGGTGACAAACATTCAGCAAAAACTGATCTTGGGTCCCAACAAAACTTTCCAGGAGCCGAGCACACTCTGGAGTCTGAAAAGTTGCCCTGTCCTAGTGGTTCTGAATTGGGACAGTTTTGCTGCCAGGGACACTTGGCAGTGTCTAGAGACATCCCGGTCCGCACATCTGGGTGTACTGTAGTGGCACACCCAGCACTGGAAGTGCTGTGGCCTGTAGAGGTACAGTCAGGCCAGCACGGGATGTCCCTGGAGCACAGCTGTGTCCAGCCCAGATGGAACAGGCCTGGGGCTGAGAAGCCCTGTCCCTCACTTGGGGACACAGGACACTGCTGGACACCCCTGCAGCCCACCAGGCTTTGCGAACGGATTCGGTCTTTGAGCGAAGTCAGTGAGAGGACTGGTGTCTGGTGCTCGCCTCTGCCTGCAGCCTGCTCAGCTCTCTAGGCGATGCCCACCCAAGGCAAAGCAATGCAGCAGGGCACAGTGCTCACCCTCGAGGACCCCTCCCAGAAAAAGATGCCTGAGAAGGTGCACAGCCAAGATGCACACTGAAGTTTCAGAACTGGCTTTTACCTTTATCAATCTCCAATTCCTCTATTTTAGAAAACCAGCAGGCCATTTGGGTAAACCAAACTTTTCGTGCTTAGTTAGGAATCTGCTCAGCTGAGATGCGAGAGTCTCAACTGTCACTCACTGCTTTTCTGTGGCACCAGGGGTTGAACCCAGGGCCTTCATAATGAGCTACATTCATAGCCCTTTTTTGACAGGCTGGGTTCAAATTTGAGATCTTCCTGCCCCAGCTTTTCACAGGGATGACATGACAGATGTGTAACACTACACCCAGCTTTCTTAAAGAGCACCAGACAGTCAGTGGAGATAATTGACATTTTCTAGACAAGATACAAGCAAGAGGACCTTGTATTCTCTGTGAATGCGATTTCTCACCAGGAGAGTTTAACGTTCAGGAAGCCAGCAAAACATAGAGTCACTCTTGCCACAATCAGCAAGCTCAAGATCACTGCCTAGTCAGCTTCTTTTGCAGTGTCTGATGGGACATGTTCTACCGGGAAATTCATGTGAGTCTTCCTGCACTATCTTAAAATACCACACTTCCAGAAATGGACGTGTTGGGAAAGTTTATTTATGTCATAGTCTACCACGTCAGTCACATTAAATCCTGAAAGTTTGTGTCCACAGCGTCTGTGTCTAATGGCATCTGTGATCCAGTACCCTCTGGGAAGAATTTTTCTTCTCTAAACCAAAATGAGACACGGATGAACATGATACCTGGGTAGCTTCAGGAACAGCCCGCTCACTTTGGGGTCTGATCGGGGATGTCAGAGTGCACTGTGTCCAGGGGCTGCCAGTGACAATCCATGAGAGAGTCGTAGAGCTCTTCACTTTGTGCCATGAACTCCTTGTTTAATTCCTCAATATTCAAAGGGAGATTTGGATCTGCAGAAGTCAATAGCGGACATGAGGAAAATAGAGCACAGACTGGAACTAGGGGAAAGCTAGAGCATTTCCAAGCTCTCCTCCACCCCAAAAAACCCAAACATTAGCAGAAATATGGCAGGTATGAAAGGTTAAATTTTTTAAATTCCTTTTTTTTTTTTTTGGTACCCGGGATCGAACTTGGGACCTTGCACTTGAGAGGCAGGCAGCAGAACCACTAAACTAAATCCCCCGCTAAAATTCCTTTTAATATATAAATATAAATTTAATGATTGAATAAGCACTATTATCTGACTCTACCAACATCTGGATGGTGGAGCAGGTGGAGGGAAATGGAAAATGGAGACCAAAGAGGCAGTGTAGAGATGAGCACCACGTAGGGCACAGGGGACGGTTAGGAGACATCCTGAGCTCCTGGCAGGACAGGTTGCCAGATGGTGCGCCAGGACCAGGACTCCAAAAAAGCAATGTCTAGTTACTTAACAGACTGATGTATGCAAATAAACCTTCTATAGCAATGAAGCCCAAAGCACAGGAGGAGCTGGCCTTCGTCTCTGCAGCTCGGGATCCTGTGACAAGAGGGTGGGAGGATGTGATGCAGGCATCAGAACAGGGCTTTCACCCCAAGCTGCCAGGTGTCTAAGGTTCTCAAGGTCACTGACCTGTTAAAAAATATAGTCTGTCTCATTCCTCCTTGAACTGAATGAAACCGAAGCCTCTCTCCTTTGTAATTCCTGCATGCCTGGATGTACAAAGGACCATAATTTGCACCTAATACTCTCATGGGTTCATGCTGGTCATTTGTAGGCTTCTTAGGGACTCAATGCTTGTGTCTGCTACAAAATGCATCTTGAAGCCCCAACTCTCAACGTGATGACATTCAGAGGTGGGGTTTGGGGAGGTGATCGGTGTTAGCTGAGGTCACAAGGGTGGGGCCGTGGTCTGATGGCATCTGTGCCCCTAGATGAAAAGGCACCAGAGAGCTTGCTCCTTTTGAAGATGCACTTGCAAAAGAGGTCAGCTAAGGACTCTGCGAGGGTGCTGCTGTCCACAAGCCAGGAAGAACACTCTTGCCAGAGGCCAGATCAGCTGAAACCTAGATCTCGAACTCGCAGCCTCTAGTAGCTAAGCCGCCCAGGCTGTGCTACTTTGCTACAGGGCTCCCAGCAGAAGGACGTGGTGCCTTCTGTATCAATCACTTCAGAGCCGAGAGCATCCCATTGTCTCTGGTAGCTGTGGTGTCCCGTTCTTGGTCTCTGGGTGTCCCAACGTTTTGAACAATCTTCCTTCTGAGAGCTTCTCACCACAAAATTACACATTTCTAATTCTGACTCTGAACTTATTTTCTTTCTTAAAGTCATGCTCAGTGGGGTGTGGTGGCACATCCCTGTCATCCCAGCATTCTGGGAGGCTGAGGCAGGAGGATCAGAAGTTTGAGCCCAGCCTGGACAACCTGGTGGCTTAGTAGGACTGTGTCTCAAAATTAAAAATAGTGTTAAAAGTGGCTGGGGATATAGCTCAGTGCGAAGGCTCTAGGCTCAATTCCAACTACCACCACCGCCACCAAAATAAAATAAGTCCTGCCCCAAGCTCCTTTGCTTGGAAGGTGTTTGCACGCTCCTTCTGAGGGACTGCATGCCAGGAAGACACGCTCATGTGTGTAACCTGTGGCTGGGAAGAGATGTCAGTGTGGTCGGCTCCAAGCCCCAGAGCACGTGACCCAGGTGACACCAGCCACAGCTGTAACAGAAGTCTGAGAAAGAAACAGAACCCATTTTCCCCAAACCTGTGGGCCTCCTGGACCTGCGCTGTGTGGAGAGTGAAACCCTTCCCTCCCCTCTCTGAGAGTGTGGTGATCCAGTCTGTGAAATAAACTAGCAGTAGGCAGATTAGGAGAAAAGGCATGCAACGTATCACATGCACAGGTGGCGGCGAGTGAAAGAAAAGTGAATACTTGAAAATCCAGTGAACTCTGGAGCGTCTATACACCTTCTCTTCTTCATGAGAGGAAGCAAGGGGGAGTGTAGGCATCCTGAAGGAGAGTTAATAATTACTGCAAAGAGCCGGGCCATGGTGGCACATGCCTGTGATCCCAGCACTTGGGAGGCTGAGGTGGGAGGACTGTAGTGAGTTCGAAGCCAGCCTTAACTGCATAGCAAGACCCACTCTCAAAAACAAAGATACAATTGAAAAATTACTGGGAAAAATGAATGGGCCCTCGGGAGAACAGAGCCTGCCTGGGCATGGTGTCCACCTTCAGCCCCCTCTCTGGTGACACAGCTGATCTCTGGTGGATCAGATTCCAGGTGGGGATGGACAACCTAGCTTCTGCAGGACGACCGTCTCTAGGCAGAGAGCCGAATTTCGGAGAAAGCCTCTCTGTTTTGCTGTGTCCCAAGTGCCGTTGTCTTGAAGTAATCAGCAGCCAAAGGAACCCACAAGGGGAGCAATTTCCCCAAATCCTTAACCAGCTGGCACAGCAGCCACCGGCCCCAGTGAACACGGCGGGCCCCAAGATGTGAGGACAAAGTAGGCATCCCATTGAAAGAGGAAGGGCTGCCAGGGACTGGGGGGAAGGAGGGAACCAGGACTTTCTGTTTCATGGATGCAGTTTCAGTTTTCTAAGAGGAAGGGAGCTCACGAGAGTCATGGTGGCGATGGTCGTACCGCAGAATGAACACCACTGGACTGGACACTTCAAAACGGTGAAGACGGGAACCATTAATGGTCCGTGTGTTTTACCACCATAAAGACCGCAGTGTACACTGTGTTTGGAAGGCCTGGTATAAAGAGTACACGTTGGAATATTTTGTTATCATCTTGCTCAGTTCAAGCTGCCTTAAAAGTGGCACAGCCTGGGTGGCTTATAAACAACAGATGTACTTCTGGTGGCGTTGCGGTCAGAAGCCCAGGACGAGGGTGCCAGTGTGGTCTGGTTCCGGACAGGGCCCCAGCAGCACCAGGTGGACACGGGGTGGAACCAAGCCCCCCTCCTAATCCTGGGAGGACACAAACCCCCGTCTGGAGGCCTCCATCTTCATGGCTTTCCCCATCCCACTGCTTCTAGGAGCCACATTTCCTAAAACTACTGTATCACCTGGGGTTAGGGTTCAATGTATGAATTGGGTGCTCACATTAGCAGTTCTCAACATTTAGTTCATTACAGACATGTCGGGTTAAAAAGTATGGTTTAAATTAATGTCACCTGTCTCTAGTTTTCCTCCTCTCTTGGATACAGGCAACGTGAAAATGACCCAGGTGGATGGGCTGCTGCTCTAGCTGCGTGATTAGCTGACATTTGCATGAGCCTCATGTGCACGGTGCCTTTAGGAGACCTAAGAGCACTTTAGATCTCAAGCTCATGCATCCTTGGAGGTAGACATGAACCTACCTGCTGTGCAGAAGGGGAAACCGACACACTGGAGAATAATTTGTCTGGAATCACAGGGCTGGGAAGTGGGATTTAGCCTTGGCAATCTGGACCCAGAAAGCAGCCTTACTTGCTTTTTTGTGTCCTTCCTTTCCCAGGTTGCATAGCTAAAGGCAAGAAGAGGAGCTCATACTTTAGAACTATGCCCCCCGGCCGAAATAAGCACCTTCGGTTCATACACAAAAAGAATACTAAAACTAGAACTGCCCGACAGCACAAGGTGTCTTTGAAACATCAATTCCAGGTCATTTCAGCACTGAGCTCCTACTGGTGTGCAAACTGTGATGGTCACTAAGCCTGGGAAGCCCACAACCCCCCTTCCAGCACAGGGAGCTCGAAGACTGAAGCTCAGGAGGACGAAGGGACAGGAAGGACAGGGCACAGGAAAAAGGCACCTGCGTTCTCTGCATTTCTTCTCTATGTCTCTTTCCCTTTAGTTCAAGTGAAAGCAAAATATTTTCTTTCCTTCTACAAAGAGGACACTTCTAGAACCAGGCTCATTCCCTGGGCAGACAAACTTTGTCTTTTCAGGACAGATGAAGAACTACAGGAAGCACTGTCACCAGAGGGCCACAGTCAGTTCCCCAGGAAGCAGCAGCCCAGACGGAAATGGGAGCCACCCCTACCACCTCTTTTTTCCCCCTCCTTAAAAATATAAAAGCCAGGTGGAGTGGCACACACTTGTAATTCTAGCAGGAGTATCGAAAGTTTGAGCCCAGGCTGGATGACTTAGCAACTTAGCATGAATCTGCCTTAAAATAATAAATTTAAAAGGGCTGTGATGTAACTCAGTGTGACGATCCTCGGGTCAATCCTAAGTCCTAAATAATAAATAAGGAGCTGAGGCAGGAGGATTACAAGTTCAAGGCCAACCCAGGCAACTCAGCAAGCCTCTGTTTTAAATAAGAGGTAGGATATAGCTCAGTGGTAGAGTGCTGGCTGATCACCTGTAAACCCCGAGGCCCAATCCCCAGTACACTAATCAGTCACTCAATAAATTAAAAAGAAATTAGGCTGGGGCCAGGAATTTAGCTCAGTGGTTCTGCCACCTGCCTCGCAAGAGCAAGGACCGAGTTTGATCCCCAGTATAAAAAAAAAAAAAAAGAAGGAAATTAGGCTGGAAGTGTAGCTCAATAGTAGAGCTCATGTGTACCTTGCATGAGGCCCTGGGTTCAGTCCCAGCACCCAGAGGAAAGAAAGCCAATGAAAGTGTCACTACTCCTGCCTTCCCCGTCCTGTACCGAGACTCGGTGGTTTGTGTATTTGGTGCACGCTCCAGAGGCCCAAACTTGAGGGGCTGTATGTGGCGAGGGCCTTCCTGCTGCCTCCTCCCACAGTGGGGAACAAAAGACTGGAGAGCTAAGGGGATGGGGTGGGAAGGCTGGACTCGTCCTCTTATCAAGCACCCACTCCTGTGTAACTGCAGACTCTGCTCAGGAGGGCCCCGCTATCACGACCTATAGTCACAGACACCTCTTAAATGTCCCAGCTCCTAGCTGGGTGTGGTGGCACAAGCCAATAACCCCAGGATTCCAGGAGGCTGAGGCAGTAAGATGGCAAGTTCAAGCTCAGCCTGGGCAACTTAGTAAAACTCTGTCTCAAAAAATAAAGACCGAGGAGGCAGCTCCATGTAAAGGCTGTGGGTTCAACTTCCATATGAGATTCCACCTCTCAACACTGTTACACTGGGTGCTAAATATCTAACATAAGAACTTCAGGGGACATGTTCAAACCATAGCTAATCTTATGGTCTAAACTTAAGGTGGAAACCCACCTTCAAAGCTACATAATATCTCTTTTACTGTTTGAGAATGTCCCCATTTCCCCACCCTTCAGAAAGGCCCTTAGTGGTAGCTCAGCTGACACGGACCCCATCAGAACAGTCTCATAGAAAACAGGACAAATGACAAGAGAATGGCTTCCACAACCTATGCTGGAACGTTCCACAAGGCTCTCCGTTCCTATCGAGTTGCCTGAATGAGTGAGGAGCCTGGGCGAGGGGTTTTGTTTCCAACCACTGGACCACAATGATTCCGGTTACCTTCTAGTGAGTCTTCATCTTGGCCTTCAGCTGGAAAGTTGGTTTTCAGCTTGGCTTCCTACAGAGAAAATCAGTATCTTAAGGAAAAAATCACTTTATTAACATTTACTACCAACAAATACTTTCTTGGAAAAGAAAATCTAGCACTCTAAACACTAAAATCCCTTTAAAGCAGATTTACCTGAGTTCTGATGAGAAGAATCTTTAATATTGCAACTGTGAAATGGGTGAACTGAGTCAAAAGAAAAACTGTCACCAGGGAGGAACAAGTCTGCCAAAGGCCAGTGGGCTCTCTGTAGCTGCTGGGAACTCCCTAGCATCCTAGCACCCAGCCTGGAAGCAGACACAGAGAGCCCTGGGATCAAGACTTCTTCCTGTGGCAGAACTCACCACCTGCAGCTCTGCCCTTCGTGCAGGTGGCAGTCTGCCAAGTCTCCTCCTGGCCCTAAATAGGGCTCTGCTAAGGGTGAGGACAATAAAGTACCCAGGAGATGCACAGCCTGCAGAAGAGCAAAGCAATCAATCTTGCTCTTACCTAACAAGAGGAGTCCATTCCAGAAACACCCCCGACACACATCTTGGTTGGTTTGAACTCAGACTGTGAGCCCTGCCTCTGTTTTCAAGGCACTGCTGTGTGTACACCTGCTGGGAAGCTTCCTTTTTAAGTCTGTGCAGCTATTCCAAGAAACCATCCCATGCAGGAAAGTTGCATTCACTCTCAGCACCAGTGAATTTAATTAACTTCCCTATGCTAATAAGAATGAGATGATATTGAGAGCCAAAGACCCACTACCTCTTCAACCAATCTGAAAGTATGCCTCTCTTTCACTCTTGGAAAATAAACCATGCAGTTACCATAAATGTTATTATACCATCTGTCTCTCTTTTTTTTATTTAGAAACGGCTAAGATCACCAGAATCTGATTAAAGAGGACTTTCTTGTATGTACTACAACATCCAAATAATCTCATACTTCTTCCTTTTTGCAGTGAGCTCCAGCCTATGTGGCCAAAATTGGGGCAGCAGAAACTAACTGGAGACAGCATTCTCTCTGGCTGAGAGCTACCAGGGTAGAGTCTGCTACAGGCTGTCTCTGAAGATGTGTACAAATGGCCTTCCTCTGCTACAGGTCGACCAAGGAAGTTGTGCTGTTGGGCCCTAAAGACCTGAGGATCATTCTAAGGACATCTCCTTCCTCTAAGGCAAGTCACAATGTCAAAGAGTGAAGAAGGAGGCTCTTGGGGACCTAACCCCTTAACTTGGGAAGCCAAGGACATGGTGGCATAGGTAAGGACAGTCATACCACAGTGAGGAACAAAGTTACAGCATCTCTCAGAGGACATGCTTCATTAGAGAAGCCAAAATGAGGACGTGGAGTGAAAGACCCACCACAGAGCCTCATCCTCCACATCCTGCCGATCAGCTTCTCAGTCAAGAACACCCACCAGGATGAGAGGCGGATGGCACAGTATGGTGGCCACAGCCACAGAATGTATTTCTAGTTCTTAAATTAATAAATGCTATCTATGGTCATAATTTGATTAGAGCTGGGATAAAATTCTAGAATGTGCCAACAAAACTGGCTAGAAAAGTTAGAGTGAGAGAAAAATACTAACTTTTTTTCTTTTTTGGTACCAGGGATCGAACTCAGGACCTTGTGCTTGCAAGGCAGGCGCCATGGAAACATTTTTTTAAACTGTAATTTTAGAAGTTGGTAATATACCCATACCACTCTATTTAAAGCTATAAATGGAACCACGAAATAAAAGAGGAAAAAAAGAATAGTAAAAGGAAGAACAGTGTGCTTAGACCTCAGGCAATGGTTAAGTGGCAGAACACTGAACATGTGCTAAAAGGGAAAAGCCCACGCTGAATTAAAAGGGAAGAAGAAAAGGCAAGAAATTTAACAAGATTTTATGCAAGAGGCACACCTAAAACAGAGTTTAAAAACTGAAAATGAAAGTGTAGGGAAAAACATATCAAGCGAATGTTAGGTTTTACAAACCAAGGGTCTAGGTGTTGAATTCAACACGAGTGTGCTCACACAGGTTATCAACAGAGAGTATCACAGGCATGTCAGAACAGAAAGGCCCCAGCCTTTTGACTGCAGAGTGCTAATTTCCTCAACATGTGAATATTTATGCAGTCCAGTAAAGGGGACAGAAAATAACAGATACAAGTCAGGAATAAGCCATGGCGCACGACACCAATGAGCATCCTAAAAGATGTTCCCCCTCAACAACAGACCGATGTCTTCCTGTCAGATTCTTTAATCATATACAGAACAAAAGAAACTCGGGCAGGCCTTTTGGTAAGTACATTTTAAGTGTTACACCCTTTAATTTAACCCTTCCACATCCAGAAATGGATTCTCAGCAAAAAAACCGAAAAAGCAAAAGCATTCAGGCAAATGTGCAAAGACAGGTAAAAGGAAGTTTATTAAAGCACTAAAAACATTTCAAATGTCAGATAAAGGATGAGATAAAAACTACGGGATGTCTAAAGAAGCTGGGGTTTCCCCCCTGTGCTGGGGATTGAACCTCATACGAAGCAGCAGGTCTAACAATGGATTACACCCGAGGCCCTAGAGGGGAATTTTTAGGATCTTTAAAACACAGTTCTCCTTAAACCTATAAGCAGAAGCAAGCAATGAACAAGCCCGCACTCATTCCATAGCCCGCACTTAAAGCCCTGCGGCGCCATCCCTATAGAAACAAGCCCAGCCACACAGATGTAGCAAAAGTATGGGGGGACCCTAGAAGACTTCCATCCATCCATTCCAATGGTGCTCTCTTGCCTGTGGGGAGGGGATGAGGGAAAGCGGGGTGTGGCCGAGTTTTTCCCTTATTCCAGGACATCTTCATGTGGCTTAGAAATGTTGGTTTAGTAGTCAAAGCATTAACATGGCTTTCTAAAGTGCATTCATGCTATGGCCAAAACCAGAAGCCACTTCCTGTCCTAAATATTAAAAAATAAAATCTGGGGCCGGGGATTTAGCTCAGTGGTTTCACCGCCTGCTGCGCAAGCACAAGGACCCGAGTTCGATCCCTGATACCGAAATAAATAAATAAATAAATAAAAATGTTTTATGATGACAATCTAAAACTCAAGAGGCTAAGGACGCACTCAGGGGTAGAGCACTTGTCTGGCACAGGCAAGGCCCTCAGTACCATCCAAAATTAGCAGCAAAAATTTCAGCCAGAATCTTTCAGCCTACTATTTTGTTTCTGGAAGAGAGTGAGGATTTAAATTGTTTGCAAGTCAAAATTTCTCAGGTTATCCAAATATATCAAATTGTGTACATTAAATGTGTGCAAAAGCTTTCCAGGTTTTTAAAATGATCATCACCTTAAGTCTCTGGTATTAAACTTTTATAGGGGCTGGGGATTTAGCTCAGTGGTTTCGCCACCTACTTCGCAAGTGCAAGGACCCGAGTTTGATCCCTGGTACCAAAATAAATAAATAAATAAATAAACTTTTATAGGCAGCTAATTGATTAATAGGCAGACAGGTAGGGTCGACCCCTCGAAAGAGTCAGTGCAAAAGATGAGAACACACCAAAACTGTGGCTGGAGAGGCCTCTGAAGGGAAAAGACGCAGACCAGGCCTATATGCCTCCCTGAGGGCTAAACAGTAACTTGAGAGGCCCAGGGATTTAGCTCAGTGGTTCTGCTGCCTGCCTTGCAAGCCCAAGGACCCGAGTTTGAACCCTGATACCAAACAAAACAAAACAAAAAAACCCCAATAATTTGAGATAGTACTGTGATTGGTATCACCTGGTCCTGTGAAGTCCAGATAGACATTGGTCACCCAGGTGGGTGACTAGTCAAACAGGTGGGTGACAAGAGCATTCGGACCACTCCCTTGCCAAAAATGCCTTTGTTCTTTCCATGTACCCTTGCTACATGACTGGCTTCCCTATTGGATCAGTACTAAGAGGCTATACTTGTAATCCTAGAGGTTGGTGACAGTTTGACCCACATTGTACCCACATTGTGACACTGCTGTATAAATCACCCTGACGAAGGGCCTCGATGGCAGCCCACTTCCGGGATCCCTTCTGTATCTCAGGAGCTCTCTCAGTAAATCTTTCCTACTCTTAACCACCACTGTCTTTTGGAATTCATTCTTTTATTTCAGGGGACATGAACTGAGCACATCTGACATCTAGAAGGTTGGGAACTGTATGTCCTCTATCACAAACACAGAGCCAAACAGGCTGTGGGATTTTGAAGGAGTGGACGCATATGGGTAAAGAGAAGAAACAATGTTTGCATTACTGGGCATGCAGTCACAAGATTCATCTCAGCAAGGGTTACCTGGAGAATCACTGAAGTCCCAGCTGAGTGTACGGCCACCTTGTACATAAAAGGCTGAGGTCCATTTCCAGCCACTGCGCAGCTGTAGCTGTACCTGGATGGAGTGTAAGAGCCCCATGGCTGCTCATACCAGATGCCACAGCCGTAACCCTGGTCAGGTTGGAGCTCAGGCTTCTCTCTAAGGGTGGAGCCAAGAAGACAGTAATGACGACCATCGCCAATCAGGGCGTAAGCATTCACAACAATAACCCCCCTTTTTCTGTTTTTTTTGGGGGGAGCGAGGTTGAGATAAGGACTCGCTTTGTTGTCCAGGACTCCCAGCCATCCTGCTTCAGCCTCCCGAGTGCTAGGATGACAGGCTTGCATCCCCACACCTAGCTCAACACCTTCCCTTTATCCAGGAAATTTGAAGTAACAGTGATTTCTGCTTCATCTGCTCAAAAACACTTATGTTCAAAGCTGCCAAAAGGATTGTGTTAATTAGAACCCTAATAGCTTTCATTTCCATTCAAAGTCAGGAAAAAAATCCACTCACCTTTGCCAGTAGTAGTAATAGTTATTTTCTTGAGCTATGGCAAAATCTGCAAAGTTCTGCCACCTGGCCATTTATGCAGAAACTTTCCAAAGAACACTGGAACCCACAGCTTTTATTCCTGAGTCAAAAACTCGAGCTGGTGGACGACCTCTTCCCAACTCCTCAGGCAGCTACCTAGGTGGAGGAATTATGGGTCGTGCCAGGGAGTTAAGGACTCGGCTTCCCTGAAAATTGGGCAAAGGTGTGGGGGGAGTCAGGCATGCATTGCAGCCACCTGGGGGGACTCTGCTCCTCCCCTAAGCGTCAGGTCTGGGTAATCAGCGTGTTCTTGTGCGTGTATGCGCAAACACAATCACCAACTATGAAGAACCCAGATGTCTCCACTACACCCCCTGCCATAATATATAGATTTTAATAACTAAAACTTTATGACAAATATCGCAGTTCGATGTTTCCTTCCCTTTTATCTGCTAACAAGAACTATTGGAACCAACACTTGGTGGTTTTCTTTTTAATCCTCTACAGATTGAAATCTTTATTCCAATCAGCTGCAAAAGAGGTTGAGGAAGCCCCCTCCTACACACACACACACACACACACACACACACACACACACACACACACACACACACACACACACACACACACACACACACACACACACACACACACACACACACACACCCCTACATCACTACGGGTACAGGATAAAATTTAAAGAAATATTTCCATCATTCAGGCTTTTTTTTTCCTGTTTTTTAGTGGTAGTAGGGATTGAATCTAGGGCCTTGTCACCAACCTACATCCCCAGCCCTTTTCTCATTTTTTACTTTTGGAATTTGCCCAGGTGGTGGTTGAATTTGTGATCCTCTTACCTCAGCCTCCCAGAGTGCTGGGATAACAGGAGCATACCACCATGTCCAGCCTTTGTTGTTCAGTATTTTTTTCTTCAGGAAAAATAAAGTATGCTGAAGCCAGCAGTATTCCAGACTTTAACGCGTTAAAAAAAAAAAAAAATGGAGGCTCAGCTATGCGTGGTAGTGCATCCCTTGTAATCCCAATACTGGGGAGCTGAATCAGGAGGATCACAAGTTTGAGCCCAGCCTAGGAAATTTAGGAAGTTGGTGAGACTCTGTCTCAATAAAAAATGGGCTTGGGAACACTGCTCAGTGCAAAAAGACCCTAGGTTCAATCCCCAGCACAGTAAGTAATTAAATATGAATAAAATAGAGGTTCTACTTCAACAGATTTGGAATGCA
This sequence comes from Heterocephalus glaber, assembly GCF_053883595.1. Lineage (NCBI taxonomy): Eukaryota > Metazoa > Chordata > Mammalia > Rodentia > Bathyergidae > Heterocephalus > Heterocephalus glaber. Next base: position 10,353,313 of record NW_028258315.1, read on the forward strand.
GCCTCAGATTCTACAATTCTAGCTGGCTCATACCACTTTAAGTAGCAAGGTAACGCAAATCTTCAAAACTTAATTTTTGGTATGAATAAGGGCATTTATGGTTTGGCCATTTCCCTGTAGCTCATTAACTGCTCCACTATTAAAATGCCTAGTGTGTTATATATTACCTGTCATGTGAAGAATAATAACCATGGTGAGTTCAGACCATTCACCTATTCACCATTTATTCACTGAGTTCCTGTACTGAAGGCAGGGCTACTGCCATTGGTGATGGAGTGGAGCTTGGAGTCTTCGGAATTTCCCATCTTCCAGGGAGATGTTGATTAGAAGCTGAAGCAGACTGCCTGGCACCACCCAGTATTGGTTCCTTTTCTTCCTTAATAACAGAACCCTGAGCCAGGCATAGCACTACACACCTGTAATCTCAACCACTCAGGAGGTTGAGGCAGGAGGATTGTGAGTTTAGGACAGGCTGGGCAATTTAATGAGACCCTGTCTCAAAAATAAAAAGAGCTGGGATGCAGCTCAAGGCAAAGGCCCTGGGTTCAATCTCCACAAAAACAAAAACCAAACATTACCTTGATTTTATTTGGAGGTGGCAATAGGCCCAATAAAAAAGATGGTATTTCTGGTCAGATGGCCAGGCCTGGCTAAGCTACAAATGAAGCCCTTAGAAAGAGGTTGGAAAGAGCTGTGTGGACAAAGGGCTTCTGCTCAGATGGAGGCCTTTCATCCCCCACCCTTTCCCGACTGACACCTGGTGCAGGGACTGCAGGTGCAACACCCTGAGCTAAAACAACTGCAGCTGTCCTGGACGAGGAGGCGACCTCAAGTGGGAATGATGCACAAGAACACCAGGACTGCCACTCAGCTTGGCCAAGCTCCAGCCATGCTGCTGAAACTTCTCTTGGGCCCATCTGTGCTTGTGTTTACAAAATCCAGTTGTAGCCGAAGAACCCTGCTGAGTCCTTTAGCCGGAGCCCCTGGCCCTGGGTATCTGACCGTCTCAGATAGCTGATTGGCTTTCTCACCCTCCATGCTCCCCAGTGATGTTCGATCGCCCTGGCTGGACTTCAGCGATCTTCAGCAAGATTCCTGCTGGGTTGGTTTGGCCAGAATCCCCCTCCCCGCCTATGTTTTCTTTTCATAATTTTCCATCCACTGACACCTGCTGCTCCTGGGCTATACGTTCCCAGTTGGCCAGGTTGTTTTGGGAGTCGAGTCTGACCGCTCCACCACACCCGAGCGCCCCATCACTATACCAATGGCGTGGCCCTAGGCCCTCCTTCCTGCTGCACTTTAACGAGCTCTAGCGAGAGACTGTTTTTGTTGTTTGTTTCATATCTTTATTGCCCCCCCCATAAAAGTCACAGTGTTTGAGACTTTGTTCAGACAAGTGACAGCTATGGTTCCAAAGGTCTGGATCAAAGGCTATGCTGGCGGGCATGGGTGTCCCTTCAGCCCTACGCAGCATCTCTGTTGCTTCCACCCTACACCTTGCTGACACTGAAGAGCAATTAGGATTGTGCAGAAAGTCAGTCAGTTCAGAGGAGGCTGGCCTCACCTCACACCCAGGAAAAGGACCAGGTTCTGCGGAACAGACAGAGGCGGTGCTGGCTCAGCACTCTGGATGACGGCCTGTACCTGAGGCAGAGATACTCCCCACGTGGCAGTCCTGGGGGACAGGGAGTGTGGGTCACTGGTCACATTACACCCCTAAACCAACGGGAGGGAGGGCAGAGCTCCCTCTGCAGTGACAGCCAGACTCCCCAGGGGAGAAGGCTGTCAAGCAAAGACACTGGCATGGATCCCAAGGGCTCAGGTAAAGTACCTCAAGCAAAGACCTTCCCTTTCAACGCCCAGCAGCCCTGCTCTAAACAGACCAGGGAGCCCTCCTGGGTTTGTCCACATGTGCTGTCGGGGGTTGATTGTGTCAGGAAGAGGAATTCCCTCCAGTACTCTCTGCTATTTGCAGTCTTTGGGGTGGTGTGGCTCTCCATACTTGCCGAACAAAATCATGTGAGGTCCCCCATGTTTTCAGGCCCTGGTTATTTGGACAATTCTGATGCTTTACCTTACTCCCTAGGCCACTGAAAGTATTTTCATAATTGCTTTGCAATAATTAAGGTAATTAAAAAACTTTAATATCCAAATATAAGTCACTATTCAAACTCCCTACTGTTTATTTCTTTGAATCAATATTCAAATAAAATCTACAAATTCGGAAAACAAAACTACTTCCCACAAACCTGAAAAATGAACCGCCCTCTGACTCTTGGAGCACAGAGCTGCAGAGAGGGGCCTTCAGCAGCAACCTCCGGGAGGCAGGGTATGCCTGCATACCAGAGGACTTGGCCTGGGGTTTCCCAGAAGTGTTTTGAAGGTAACACTGCATTCGTGAGGTACTTGCCCAAGGCCTAGGCCCCCTCCTCCTTCTCACTGAACTTGGTGCTAAAGCTGAGGTTGGGGCAAGGACATCAGGTCTGTGTGGACCCCCGCTCAGGCCAGTGAGATACTTCTAACAATCTGAAAGACTGGACAGGCCTGGGACCCTGACTACTGTAGATGTCCTCCACCAGCCCTAAACTGTCCTACTTCCCGTTTTCTTTTACTTAAGTAATGTTTTGTTTAAGCCACTGGGTTTTTTTCTTTTGTTTTGTTTTGTACTGGGGATCGAACTCAGGTCCTTGCTCTTGCGAGGCAGGTGGTGGAACCACTGAGCTTAAATCCCCAGCCCTTCTTTTGGTTTTTTGAGACAGTGTCTCACTATGTAGCCCAGGCTAGCCTCAGCCTCCCGAGTGCTGGGATTATAGCCATGTGCCACCATACCCAGGCCACTAATGTTTTATTTTTGTTATTTATTTATGTATTTATTTATGTATTTATTTATTTATTGGTACCAGGGATTGAACTCTGGTCCTTTCACTTGTGAGGCAGGCAGCAGAACCACTGAGCTAAATGTTCATCCATTGTTTTATTATATCAAGTTAAACAATTCCTAACTACTATAGCAGCTCAGCATCATTCAATAAAACGTATTGGTTAAGATCCTTTCTTTAGTTTTTTTCCTTACCATTTTAGTATAGGCAGCTAAGTTAGAAAGAAATTAATATGCAATCAGAGAGGGACTAGGCTGTCAAGGAAGTCAGCAAAAAAAAAGAAAGAAAGAAAAGAAAGACACCAGAATTGTGGCTGGAGGCGCATCTGAAGACCAGGCCTCAAGATAAAGATGCGATGGCTGGGACTATGTAGCTCCCTAAGGGGTAAGCAGTAACCTGGAATTATACTGTAATTGGTATCACCTTGCCCAGGAAGTCCAGATGGGCATCAGCCACCCAGGCGAGTGACCAAGGCATCAGACCCATCCCTTCCCAAAACGCTTCTTTCTATGCACCCATGGTTATGTGAACCATTTCCCTACTGGACCAATATTAGCTAAGCTGCTATACTTGTAGTCCTATAGTTTGACCCATGTTGTGACCCTGTTGTATAAACTACCCGACAAAGGGCCTTCGTGGCAACCCACTTCCGGGACCCCTTCAGTCTCTCGGGAGCTATTTCTATTCCCCAATAAATCTTTCTTACTCTTAACCTCCTTTGTCTTTTGGAATTCATTCTTTGATTTCAGGGAACATGAACTTGGCCTATTGGACATCTAGACAGTTGGGAGTTGTATTTTCCCCTGTATCAATTATAAGCCTGATTTTGCAGAAAGAAAATAAGACCCGTGGCTATAACTGGGTGAGTTGAGGCTGTAGTTGGAAAGGGATTTGGAAGCAGAATACTGATAAGGAGGTGGAGGCCAATGTGCCATGTTGAAACCACCTAAGAAGATGGCAAGAGCAGGGGACAGAGGGGCCTTAAAGCTAACAGTGACAAAGGGTTCACACTATTTTGCTCCCAAACCCCTATTATTATTTCACCTGGTTACTCTTATGAAGCAAGGGGAGCAAGTTTCTATCAGGGCAAAGTCTAAGTGTCCAGGGGGAGCAATCTTGCTCCCTCTATCTTTGCTTCCCTCAGCTCTGAAATACAAAGGGGAGCAAAGTCCTCTGGGACTACAACCACATACAGTTTACCAGAATTTAAGAGTTACAACTTTTCACATTAAGAATTGAGGGTCACTGTGCAGGAATATTAGCGCTGTGGTATTTGTAGCAGGGCTGACCTTTCTCCATACTATTCTGCTCCTAACTCAGAATATCCACCTGACCACCACCACCCAAAAGGGAAAGCTGAATGTTTCTTCTCTGGTGAACAAAATCCAGGCATTTAATAAGTATTTGTTGAATGACTAAACGAATCAATGCATGGCTCAAGGACAAAAATCAATCAATAATTTAAAAGCAAAACTAAAAATAAATCCTCACATGCTCTAGTGTTTATTATTTAACTCTCAACAGTTGGTCGTTTCTTGGCAACTGCAGTTTTCATAATGAGATCAGATGGCTTTTTACATCCTGTGTGTGGAGAGAACAGGAGGTTTTACAGGAAGTATGCTCCATTTCAATCCAGTTGAACAGGTGTATGATTTTGCATTATGTGTTTTTATCCAATGAATACTTACAATCTGAGCAAGTTATGAAATTACTGCCACAGCCACAGATGAAATGCTGCTGCTTTGTTCTCTGTGAAAAAGAATGTTCAAGGCCAAGGAAATGTAAAAGCAGCAGCAGTACTGTTACTCAGTTGTGTGGTCTTGAAAAAGTCACTTTTCTGGACATAGTTCAGCACTTACATAACCTGTAGTTAAGACTAAAATAGGGATTCTCCCTTCGATGAGGCATTACTTGCTTTGAAAACTGAACGCTTTTTTCTAAAAATTTACATCCACAATTTTGCAAATAATTTCTGGGGATTCAGAACCCCTGGAATTTATCCATGAGTCACCCACTTCCCACATTGGCCTAGATGCTAGCTCTTCGGAGCTGTGATTAGTTCCACCAATCTCTAATCTTTTTAAAAGTAAAAATCACTTTGAGTTACATATATGGTGCCTATACAACAGTTTCCATTCCCTAGGTAACAATGACAACGCACCAGAAAATAAAACTGTTTCTCCAAATGCAAACAAACATGAACTAAAATATGCCCTGAATTAAATACATAAGACAACCCAAACACCAAAGAAAAGCACCTAAGCACGGGAGGATTCTATTACAGTTCAAACAGGGCATTTAAGACTTACCATGGATGTATGCACTAACCCCTGCTTATGAAATTGACCTGATACAGGGCATATGATCATAGAACCTCCAAATAAATGATAATGTAATGTAAAGGAATGATAAGTAATGATAAGTAATGATAAGTAATGTAAAGGAAATATCCTAACTCCCAACCTGCTAGATGCCCAAAACGCCAAATTGATGTTCTCTAAAATCAAAGAATGAATTCTAGGTACAATGAAGATTAAGAGTAGGGAATATTTGGCCAGAGATTTAGCTCAGTGGTTCCAGCGCCTGCCTCACAAGTGCAAGGTCCCAAGTTCAATGGCCGGTACCAAAAAAAAAAAAAGAGTAGGGAATGTTTATTGAGGGAAAGACAGCTCTTGCCTGAGAGGGACAGGAGGGGACACCAGGAAGTGGGTTGCCCAGGACCCTGCTTCTCAAGGGACTTTTAGGGAGCAAAGCCACAAAGGTGAGGGGAGTACAAAGTGGGACAAAACTACAGTCAACTAATAAGATCCAATGGAAAATCACAAGGTCGGTATGAGATGGGTCAAAACCATGGCCAACCAATAAGACTACAAGTATAGTCGCTTAGGTAATAATACTGATTAAATGGAGATCAAATGGGGAAGCAAGTCACCCTCAAGCTTGTAAGAAATGAACAAGGATCATCCAGGAAGAAATGGGCTAGGGAGGTTTCGGTTCCCCACCGAGGTGATTGATACCTATTTAGAATATCAATCCCTGCTGTTCATCCCCAGGGAAAGTGAGTGTAATAATTCCTCTTTTGCGAATCCTAGCCTTAGTAAATGTGTCTCAATTGTTTTCTGCATTGACTCCCTCTAGGGCCCCGCCTTAACTGCCTATCAAATATCTAATTAATTTAGCTGTCTACAAGAGACCTGTTACGGTGTCTATGAGAAATATTCGAGCTAATATTACTGCATTGAGTTTTTAAGAAAATTGTGATTTCTAACACATCTCTACATCTCCGACTTTATGAAAATCTCCAACCTAAAAGGCTGTTTGCTTTTTCTTAATTTCCCTATATGGGGTTAGGATGAGGTCAAACAGGTCTAAAGATGAGACTTCCTTCTAGATTGCTCACGACGGTTGACTGTGTCCTCCCATAAATCAGTCCGCTCCTTACACCCTGAGGTGAAATAAGCCATATCCTAGGCCGATCTGACCCGAGGGAAGCCTCGCGAACCAGGCTGGAAGGAAAGGCTGGCAGCAGAAAGCTCTAGGCCACAGGAAGCGGCCTTCTAGGGTACCGATTTCACTCTCGCACATGTGTGCCTGTGGCTGCAGACCGGACACTGACGACACGAACCCTAAATCCCACTCTTCTCCCTGTAGCTAAACAAAGACTCCTTCTATGGCTTCTTGCACAAAAAGAGAACTTAACTCTTCACCCCTTCTCCGTGGGCCCTCCGCACCTCCAGAAACCCTAGCCCTCCGGGCCGGAAGTTAGTCCAGCCCCTTCCGTGACGTTCCGGAAATGAGGGCCTTGTGCAGAGGAAGTCCCGCCCCACTCCCCCAGCCCAGCCCTGCTTATGTCTTCCTACAATTTGCCTGCTTGCTCCCATTTTTTCTTTCTCGTTGTAATGAGAAACTCCTCTTCTGGTGTCCCTTCTTGTTCTCTGCCTGGAAAGTTTACGGCGCTGAAACCGTCTCCTCGGATCCAGGCAGCCCCGCGCAGTGACGACAATTTCAACGCCGGCGCAGCAAGGTCCCGCCATTCCTTTTGCTTCCGGCTCCGTCACCGCCGGGGCGCCGCAGGATTCCTGGGAGAGGCGAGTGTGCTGCCGCATGGAGCTGCTGGCTGGTAGTTACGAGCAGGTCCTTTTTGGATTCACTGTACACCCGGACCCCGAGGCGAATGGCGGCCACGAGGTGAGACTGGACGAGCGGAGGGATTACCGGGGAGGGCGGCACGGCGTGTTTGGCGTCCACGCGGCCGAGGTAAACATTCCGCCCCTACTTCTCGTTGTCTGCTGTCCATGGGTTACTTGATGAACCATTTTCGGGCCTTGAATAAAAAACAGACCCTTTGAGACACGGAATACACATTTTGCAAAATGCCACTTAATATCTGCCTGTTATAGTTAACAATTGTTGTATGAATCGCCTAAAACATTTATCGTGTCTTTGTGTTGGAAACATTCAGAATTCTCTTTACTAACTAATTTGAAATGTACAGTTGATTGTTGTCAATCACTTACCTCTAACACCATAAAACTTTTCTCTGTCCATTTCCTCAGCTTTCAGTACCCACTGTTTTGCTCTCCCCTTTTGGGTAATCAACTCTTTTGGTTTCCCCCATGGACATTTTCTCTTTGCTCATTTATGAAATGGGAGTAATTGTGTCGCGTCACAGAGGCTCGCTGTGAAAACTACTGTTTATGTGGAATGTAGTAGTTTTACAGTAAAGAAAACACATTCAGTAATGAGGTAGCTTTCTAGGAGCTACAGTACTTCTAGTTGCTTCAGAATAAAATAGTTCTGGTCTAGAAGTCAGGAGATCAGAAACCTAGGTATTGTCTTATGTACCACTTTGACTATTGTGTTGGCAGTCTACTTTTTTATTTTCTCATCTAATAAAGTACTTACAGTGTTCTATAATTTCTCTCCATGTTATATGTCTCCCTTGTACAGCATCCCTTATGTTAAGGTCTCTACAGCAAGATCCATACCTCTGGGGACTTTTTAATCCTCCTTCCCTACCCATGTTAAGTTCCCAGTAAATAATGCATGTATGTCATTTTCTTTACCTAAGAGGGGTTGATACTGATCAAAGCCCGAACATTTTGTAAAATAGCAGGACAGAAATTTGGTGAAGGAGCAGGCTGTTTTTTCCTTAGACCCTGTCTACGCACACTTGACTGCTGTCACCTTGTATCTGTAGTTCATTTTCCTATGCCCAGAAATGCCAGCTTCCTTCATGCCACGGGGACATTTTTGTGACTTTGTTTTTGACATATAATAATTGTACATAGTTCTGGAATACACTATGATATTAATACTTGCATACATTATATGACAGGGTAATTGATTCTCTGGGGCTTATTTTGGTTAATAACGGAAACATCCATATTCAGTTTTTCTTGATAGGGTTTGTCATACTTATCTCTATGTACCATCACATTAATTTATTTTATGTCTCTCCCATTGGTATGGAAGCTCTATTAGAATAGGGATTTTTGTTTACTACTGCCTTAGTTACTTTTCAGTCGTTGCTGAGACAAAAATACCCAACACCCAAAGTTAAAGGGGGAAAGGTTTAGCTCACAGTGTGTAGAGGTTTCAGCCCAGAATCAGCTGGCTCCAAGGCAGGGTGGCATGGCAGAGGGGCATCACAGAGGAGAAACAGTCCCTGGCAGGCAGAAGACAACAAAAGCAAGGAAACAAGGGGCAACCCACAGCTCTTTTCTGTCCCTTACATCTTACCCAGGCTGCTTAGGGCGGGTAGCACTCACCCCCTTAATCCTGGTGCCCTTGATCATGACACCATGAATCAATTCCAGCGTCACACTCTCTACATCCAGCCACCTCTGAAAATCCCAGCTATGGCCGCTTGAGGCTTTGGGGGACATCTAGACATGAGCTGTAACAACTGTTATATATCAGCTGCCTAAAGTAGTACCAAACATGGTAGATAACGTTTTTTGGTTTTTTTGTTTGTTTTTGGCACCGGGGATTGAACTCTGGACCTTGCACTTTCGAGGGAGGCAGGTGGCGGAACCACTGAGCTCAATCTCCAGCCCTTTGTTTTTTTGAGACAGGGTCTTGTGATGTAGTTCAGGGTGGCCTTGAACTCATTATATGTCCCAGATTGGCCTCAAACTTGAAGCAGTCCTCCTACCTCAGCCTCCTGAGCACTGGGATTATAAGTGTGTGCCACTGTGCCCTGCCATTTTTTCAATGAAAAAGTTCAAATAAAAATTTGCACAGTTGAATGAATAAATGAATGAATGACATGGAAATCTCACATACGAGTAAATAGTGCCTAGTCCCTTCTCCATCATTGGGTTCTGGAGTCATGATACCCAGCATTGCTGTCCCACTGAAATCACTCAGTTTTCAGGTTCTTTGCATATCATTGCGTAGTTTATCTTCCGTTCATAGGATCCATCGGTAGTTTTTATGGGTTGTAGAACTATGTTGCTAGACAACTGTGACATAACTGATCATATGTTGTACTCTTCAGAAATGGACTTCAGTGGCCGACTTCACTCACCACACCCACACTGCCTCCTTGTCAGCAGTAGCTGTGAACAGTCGTTTTGTAGTCACAGGGAGCAAAGATGAAACAATTCACATATATGACATGAAAAAGAAGATAGACCACGGGGCTCTAGTACATCACAACGGTAAGGACTGTATCCTGCAAGGTAAGGTGGAGGTGTTATCACTTCAGTGTTTGGCTTCAGTTGGACTTTTTAGTACATATCTATTATGTAGCATATTTTTTGCCAGGAGATTTAGGCCACTCACAGTCCTGCTGGGAGATAGAAAGTGTCATTTGCCTCACAGCCTGGGCACTGTTACCACCAAAGACCTTAAGTATAGAGGACTAAAGCACACAGAAGGCAGAGGTCCCTGGAGTTGAGGTGGGCACAGAGTAGTAACTCCCACTCACGGTTGGGTTTTCCATACTGATGGTGAAGTTGCCTGGCAGGATTAAGGGGTGGAAAGATTCTAGGTAATTTTTTCCCCCTCAGGACTGAAAATCATATGTTGTTTGCACTTCTAGGGGACAAATGAGGGGCTTATTATGTGTTCAAGAAGAAAAAGGAAAGGGAGAAGTGAGAGTAGTAGGATTAGCTGGCTGTGGCAGCACACGCCTGTAATCCCAGCACTCTGGGAGCCTGAGGTGGGGTGTATTTCTGTGAATGTCCTGGGTTCAACCCCCATTACCGTCAAATACATAAATAAGGTATATGCTTAGTTCGGGAAACTCAGCCAGGGAGGTTGATTTCCTGCAAAGATAAGATAAGATCCCTTTTCCCATCCTATCTTTTATATGTTTCAAAGGTTCTGTACCAAGCATTGGTTTCTAGCACTAAATTGAGAGTGATAAATGTTTGCCTTCTATTACTGGTCCTTAGACACTTCAACAAGTGTCTTGCTCTTCAGCAGAAACTGGGCTTTGAGTGATTTCAACATAATATTCCTTTTCCCCTCGTTCTTATCAGGAAGGCTTCCTTGTCAGGTTTGGACGAAACAAGTTACACAAATACAGTATGTTCCAACCCACTAATATTCAACAATAAGAAAAGAACTTAGGCAGTAGATTGGGGATGAGTGAAGTACACTTCCTGGTTTCCTGCATTCTTTGTGTAAATCCTTTTTTCTAATAGCTGTAAATAGATCTTCTCTTTCTGGGGAGCAGATGGAGTCAGGGACATAGCGAGTGGAAGATGTGGGAGCACAAAACTTCCAAGGTCAGATGTTGGATGTAGGGAAAGAGGAAAACATGGGCAAAGCTGGTTAATGGCTTCTACTTTAAGAAGGTGCTACACAAACCCACATATTACCACTTTTGTTGTTTGCAGAATTATTAAAGAATGTTGGCTCTTTCCATAAAAAGTGTAGCTTAAAGGACTGGGAGGTGCCTAGGGAGAGAATACCAACCCAAGGGTTTCGCTTGTATTCTGTAAAGGACCCAGCAGTAAATAGGCTGTGTGGACCACGTGGCCTATGTTCCAGTTGCTCAGCTCTGTCACAGTTGTGTGTATGTAGCTATCTGTGTTTTAACTGAATGAACTGGCTGTTTTTCAGTAAAATTGCATTGAGGAAACAGACCGCCAGCCAGAGTTGGGTTGGCAGGCAGTGGATGGTAGATCCCTCAGCAGTGGGGCAGGTGTGCTGAATAACGCAAACAAAAGGAATAGGGTAAAAGTGTTATATGTAGACTGCTTTGGGGCTAGAGGAATGTGGTATTTTTCCTCACCTGACTCCTGTCTTTTAATATTTGACCCATAGGGGAAATTTGGGGGAGATCTACAATTTAGTTTTTGTGGGAAGAAGGAAATGTTGTGAAGAGGTTGAAAGATGAAGGAAATTTTATTAACCACAGGAAGGAGTTTCCAGGGGGCACATCTGAAACGTATAACATTTTATAAAATTGTCCAAATAACTTCTCATGACAGTGAGTGAGCAGTGAACGAAAGTCCAGTCATAACAGCTCTGATAGTGATTGGACTGTGGCTGACTGGGTAGCTAACCCTCTTTAGAAAGCAGAAGTCATGGCTTTGCGTCCTGATTGTTCACCAGGTTAACTGAGGAAGCAGTTCATTTTGTTGGAACTCAACTCTGACTGCCCTAGCCAGCCATCTCCCAACTGTGATGGCAGACGGAGAAGGAACTGATTCGCTTTGATCTGCATCTCTGCCGCTGAGCTGCATCCCAAGTCCAGTGTTTTACTCACAATAGTGTAGGCCTCCAACCAGAAATGGAGCCTTGTTGAGAGTGAATCTAATTTTGCCTCTCTTTTTTCTGCAGGCACAATAACTTGCCTGAAGTTCTATGGCAACAGGCACTTAATCAGTGGGGCCGAAGATGGACTCATCTGTGTCTGGGATGTGAAGAAGTGGGAATGCTTAAAGTCAGTTAAAGCACACAAGTAAGTTGGCTCTTCCCGCTGGCGCTCTCCAGGCACCATGCAAGTTGGGAGCTAACTGTTGGTTTCATTTTAGAGGACATGTGACCTTCCTTTCCATTCACCCTTCTGGCAAGTTGGCCCTGTCTGTAGGCACAGATAAGACATTAAGGTAAGTCATTCGTGCTCAGAAGTGTCTTTACCAAGTTGGATCTTTTGCCATAATAATTAGATATTGTTTGCTGTGTTGTTCCACAGTTTTCAGTCATTTAAAGACCCTATGATACCAGGAAAAGGTAGAAAGCTAATGATCTGTTTCATAATGGTAGTATTAAAAATGACCTGCATTCAAATGTGCACTAATGTTCCTGTCATCCTAAATTGTGGACCAAGGAAGAGGATAGTCTTAAGATGAAATGGTTTAGGAGATGAAAGCTTTTGAAAATACAATAAGCACAACATATTAAAAGTGTGGGAACAAAGTGTACTTTAATTCTGTTTGATTATAAAAATTTCAAGTTGGAAGTGGTACACACCTGTAATGTCAGCACTCTGGGAGGCTGAGGTAGGAGGATTGCAAGTTCAAACCTAGCCCGAGCAAGATATTGAGACCCTGTCTGAAATTTTTAAAAAGTGAGCTCAGTGCAGAGGCCCTGGTTCAATCCCCATTATTGGGAAGGAAAAAAAATCAAGACGTTGCTGAAAGAAAAATGGCAGGTTCTTAATAGTCAGGATTTGGTAAAATTGTCATTTAAGCAAGTCTTCATTTTGCTTGTGCTTCAATTGATGATCATGCCAAAAGCAAGCTTCTTGTTTTATAGAACGTGGAATCTTGTGGAGGGAAGATCAGCTTTCATAAAAAATATAAAACAAAGTGAGTAGTTTTGTTTAATAAGCTAATGGAACATGAATGTTCACAAACACATGCTTATGTATATGTTTACAGAGGTTTATTTTCGGGCCGGGGATTTAGCTCAGTGGTTTTGCCGCCTGCTGCGCAGGCGCAAGGACCCGAGTTTGATCCCTGGTACCAAAAACAAAGAACAGAGGTTTGTTTTCTATATACTGGTACTGTTTCCTGTGAACGAAATGTTTCCATTCACTTTCTTATGTAGGTTCTTGTGGCTCTGCCGTGAGTCAGCTCTGTAATTTTCAATAATTGTTTGAGTTAACTTGCAAAATGTATACCATAAATTTGTTGTGAAGATCTAATAGGAAAATGGATATGAAAATGCAAATAGTGTAAATATTTGCTCTTTTTATTACTCTGATCATCTTATTTCTCTGTTGATAAAATCTTGCTTTTATAACTTCCAGATGCTCACATAGTAGAATGGTCCCCGAGTGGGGAGAAATATGTAGTTGTCATCCTGAATAAGATAGATGTCTACCAGCTTCACACTGCATCCGTTAGTGGCACCATCACCAATGGGAAGCGGGTTTCTTCTGTTACCTTTCTCTCAGTAAGTTGTCAAACACTAGCTGTGGGAGTTTAAAGACTGCCAGGCCTGCCAACAGCATCACGAGTACCCTTCCTGTTCTCTCTCCTAGGACTCCATCCTCGCAGTGGCTGGAGACGAAGAGGTAGTGAGGTTTTTTGACTGCGAGTCCCTGATGTGCCTCTGTGAATTTAAAGCCCATGAACACAGGTATTTTACCAATTCCTCTGTGTAGGTGTAGAGCATTAATGAATGTTACACATGTACAGGTAACAGTTTCAGAAAGCAGAGTGTTTTAGAACAACTGCAGAGACAATTAGAAATGTGTGCAAAGAATGTTACATTCCTGGACTTTGTAATGCAGAAGTGATGGCTGTGATTAAGACTGACCATTTGGACCTTTTTCAGGTAAACCTGTTAGACTTGGAGCTTGAAAATTAAAATAAACAGGGCTGGGTGTATAGCTCAGTGGTAGAGCATTTGCCTAGCAGGTGGGAGGCTCTGGGTTTCATCCCCCAGACTACAAAAGACAAAGGCCCTAAACAATCTTGCTTTGTCCCAGCCGCTCTTAACTCTCCTTGTTCACTTCCTCCTTTCCATGCCCGTTTTTTTTTTTTTTTTTTTCCGGTACCGGGGATTGAATTTGGGACCTTGCGCTTGTGAGGCAAGCGGTGGAACCACTGAGCTAAATCCCCGGCCCTCATCTGCATGTTCTTGTTCTTCTTTGTCTCGAATCTTAAGTCTTATTTTCCAGAGAACTGGGATTGAACCCAGGGCATCCAGACTGAGCAACATCCCAGGCCTTTTTAAATTTTTGAGGTGGGGTCTTGCTAAGTCACCAAGTTGCCCGGGCTGGGCTTGAATTTGGGATCCTCCTGCCTCAATGGGGTGGGATTACAGGCATGTCCCACCCTATCTTTGTAAATGGACTCCTACAGTCAGTATATGGGGTGTTGCTCTGGATTTGGGGAGTAAACACATTCAAGGAAGGCCATTTCAGATGCATTACTAACGCTTAGGATATTTGGCCATCTGTTCATGCATTCATGCCGGAGTCACTGAATATCCAGTATAAGGCAACAGATTATAAGCAAGGTATGCAGCTCAGTGGTAGAGCACAGGAAATACAAATACGACTAAAGAATAAAAGGGTCATTTATTTAGATAAGATGATAAGGGAAGGAAAAATAAACCTTAAGGATAAAAAGGCATAAAGGATAACACCCACACCCACCCACCCCATACTAGGGATTGAATCTAGGGCCTCGGACACACTAGCCAAGCGCTGTATCACTGAGCTACAGCCCAGACCCAAGTAGCCCAAGGAGGAAAGAGCTTGGTAGGTTTTAAGGACAGGCAGAGGGCCTGCAGGGCTCATTAGAGTGAGAAGGGAGAGGGCAGGGGGCAAACTGATGCTTGCAGGCAGAGTGAAGAGCTTAGATTTCATTCTGAGTGGCTCTGTAGGTTTTGTTTTTGTTTTTTCTATTTTTGTGGTGCTGGAGACCGAATCCAGGGCCTTGAGCCTGCTGAGCAAGCATCCTCCTGCTAAGCTGTACCCTAGCCCCTGTTCTGTTTGCTGGGTTTTTTTTTTTTTTGGGTTTGAGACAGAGTCTTGCTATGTAGTTGAGGCTGACCTTCAACTCACTACGTAGCTCAGGCTGGCCTCAAACGTGCAGTGATTCTCCTGCCTCAGCCCCCCCAGTGCTGGGAGTACAGGCCTGTGCCACCACTCCTGGCATCGTTAAGGCAGGCAGACTGGTGTGAGGAGCCAGCTGCACAGGCGCAGCACCGGCTTCAGCCCTGATCCTGTCAGGGCCAGGCCTCATCCTCATCTTCATCACTTCCTCACCCGCTGTGTTATTTTAAAGTAGATGCCCAGTTTTGTGGGGTTGTAAGCCTAAAAGTAACATGATTTGACTTCACATGAAAAACTGTTAGCGAGCTAACCTGGGAGCAGAAAAGCCAGTCAGGCGACCTCCATAACCCAGAGAGAAAAGCCGCTTGCACAGAGTGGAGACCCTGGAGGAGAGGGAGGTGGCTGCTAGGAAGGGGCTATCATTCTCCTTTGTGTTCCCTTTCCTCACAGCACTGAGAATGCTTGGGGCCAGGGACTCCAGTCATACTTACTTCCTTTGAGATCGCCCAGTTAGTTATAGGCGTCTTCAGGTTTTTCTTACAACCTGGCTGATGGTCAATTTTACCCTGTTTTTCGTCCTGAAAATGAGTCACCAACCAACAGGTATATGAAACATGGTTATATGTTAAGACGCAGTTGAGCAGTGTGGGATAGCATTGCAAAAGCAAGAGACATAGAAGTGAGCATAGAGGGTTTTGGTTTTGCTTTATGCATAGTTTTATGAGGATACCACATGCCTTGGAACTGATGGTCTTGTGTGGCATCCATGTTTCTGTCCTAGGGTAAAAGACATGATCAGTGTTGAAATTCTGGAGCATCGTGTTCTTGTTACAGCGTCCAGCGATGGTTTCATCAAAGTGTGGAAGCTGAAGCAGAATAAGGTCGGTGCCGTAGTGTAGTGTGAGTACACTCTCACCCAGGTTTTGTTGCCAGTACTTTTTGTTAAGTGAAGCTGAATATTTTTGTTGTAAGACATCAGTCTTCAAGCATTTTAAAATTTCTGGGCATGATTGATATTAATGGTTTTAAAATCAGGCTCCCCATAGAGCTGTGGGTTGGCATTTGTGAGTCCGAGCTGATGGCAATCTGCCCTCTGCTCTTCTCAGAAAAGTGTCACTTGCTCCTTGGGCAATGAGTGTTCTCTGGAAAGTACCTGGTGAAAACACTGCCGCTGCTACACCGAATCTGTAACACCCTGATTGTGACTGTGGAACTAACAATTAGTTCCCAGAAGTCTCTTTAGAATTTCAGTTTATTGTTGCTTATTCCCTCATAAACACATTCTGTGAATACAGTTTTTTGGAGACTACTTTGTACAAGTTTTTGGTTTGTTAAGCCCTAGAAATCAGTGAGAAATATTCCATAGAAAATCTATTTATCATTTCTGTGTACATCTCAGAAATTGACCTGTGAATGCAACAATCAAAACAGTCATAAATCAAGAGAGTAGACTACTTCTCGACGTCATGTCTTACGCTCAAGAAAATAGAGACAAGCAGCACCTAGTGGTGAGGTTACGTTCTAGGGGATGCTTCAGGAGGCAGTTTCGTCACCGTGACCGTGAGAACATTGCAGGGTGCTTACGCCCAGATGGTACAGCCTCCTGCACGTGCGTCTGTCATTGCCTGAAACATTGCTCTATGGTGCATGGCTGTAATAGATTTTAAATCAGGCTGACTTGGTTATGGACAAAGAAGAGCACTCAGAATTCCTCTTACCTACATTATATGTTTTTCTCCCTTCACTTTTAGGATGTTCCGCCGTCGTTACTGTGTGGAGTAAACACTCAGGCCAGGCTGACGTGTCTAGGAGTGTGGTTGGATAGAAGGGCAAACACAAAGGAGAGCCTTCCTCCACCGGCAGAGCCTTCTCCTGGTAAATGAAGTTGATAGTTTTTAAAAATTGATCATTCTTGACCTCTGGGATTGTTGAAGTGGATGTTGTCTGGATAGCTTCGCTTGATGGTCAGCCTGTGTTTATTTTACTCAGAGAGTGGGACACAGTCTTAAATGCACTCTCTTGTGTTTCAGTAAGTGAAGAACAGGCCCAGATCAGCAAAAAGGAATCTGCTGCCGTGGTGCAGGCAGAAGCAGCATCAAGACCTGACCCACAGACACGTGGCTTAGGCAGTGACAGTAAGAAGCCAGCCAGAGGCCGCAGCCTGGGGTCAAACAAGAAAAGGAAAGTGGTGGAAATGTTGGAGAAGAAGAAGGGAAAAAAGAAGAAAATATAACACAGTGAACCCTAGAGTTCCCCTCCTCCAAAGAACTCTTTTTAGACAGAATTGTCATTTTCAAGTATTGTATCTAAATTTTTTTTTTCTGAGTAAAAGCAAGGAATTTTTTCTTCTGGAGAAAATGTATAGCTTTTAAAGAAACCACTTTTAGGTGGGTTTTTTTGTTTTTAACTGATAAAATTATTTTTGACAGATGAAAATAATTATATATCGTGAGCTTTGAGGTGGTCGTGCACATCTGTAATCTCAGCACTCTGGAAGGCTGAGGTAAGAGGATTGAAAGTTTGAGTCCATTAATGACTTAGGGAGAACTTGTGTCCAAAAAAAAATTACAAAAGGCTAGGGACAGTAGCACAGTTTGGACCTTTGTTAAGTACCAGTGCTGCCCACCCAAAAGAAAATTACTCATCCTGGTAGTTTAAAATTATAAAATTTTTTTTTTTTCTTCTGCGGAACTGGGGATTGAACTCAGAACCTTGTGCTTGCCAGGCAGGCTCCGGTGACACTGAGCTAAACCTCTGGCCCTGTAATATATAATTTTTATTGTTATGCAAAGCAAATAAAGGTCTTTCTCCTTTCTCAGTGTAACTTAATACAAAATCTTGAAACTGTTTGGTGTGGCGCTGGGGTGGAGCTCAGGGCCTTTTGTGTGTCATGGAAGTGTTACTCCTGAGCTACCCTCTCTGTCCTACAACCGTATTTTTGTTTTTAACAGATGGATGAAGGTTACTTTTTATTCTGCTTTCACGCAGTGGCCTACAAGACATTTTAAGGGCAGGAAAACAGACATCTATTATTTTTTCATGTCTTTCATCAAAAAAATTGACTTAACTAATCTACAGTAGTCTTGAATTTAGCCTGTGACTGTAATTTCGTCATCTGTTACCTAGAAAATGTAAGCATTTTTCTTAGATGACTAGATGTTTTGAAAAGATACATTAATACCAGATGTCTTCATTTGAATTAGCTGGGGAGATAAATACCTAGGCCCCAAGGACAATGGCTTCTGATTAGACAGCGAGGAATCAACATCTGGGCCCTGGAATTGTCATGTACAAGGAAGTCCTCTAGGACACGAAGCCACTTCCGGGTCCGATATTTCAGACTGCCCCTCAACTGATTTTGGGCTTCTAAACAAAAATAAAAACAAGTGGTTGTTTCTCCAAGTTCAGCCTTTTGAGGTTAATTATGGGTTGGCATACAGTTGTAAGGAACCCAGGAATCCCGTGTCCCCAGATACAGTACAGTGTCACACCCGGATGGAGAACATAACAGGAAGATGGAGAACATAACAGGAAGATACAGAACATTGCTTTCATCCACAGGGCTCACCTAGGAGTGCACCTGCAGGGTCATAGGGTGTTTCACCTGCAGTTCTTTAAGAAGAAAGCAGACTTTTCCAGCTGTGTGATTTTACATTCCTCTTTTTTTTTTTTTTTGGTATCAGGAATCGAACTCTGGTCCTTATACTTGCGAGGCAGGCGGCAAAACCTAATTTTACATTTCTGCCAGTAATGTCTGAGGGATACACTTTCGGCATTCCTTCCGGTGTTTGTGTTGCTCTCTTAGTCGTCCTGTTTTCTGGAGAGGTTTGCAGGAAGGCTGCAGGGCAGAGTGGAGGTTGGGGCAGGCAGAGGGCTGGTCCTCTTCCAATAGGCCTGTGCTCTCTCCTCATGGCTTCTGCTCACTGGTCTTTTCCACTTGCTTCTCCCTGTGGGGTTTTCATTGCTTTAGTAACTGTAATCCCAGTGTTTCCCACGATAGTTCCAGTCAGAGTACACAGCTCTCCTTGACGAGGGGAGTCGGCTCTGTCTCTTCCCAATAGGTACCTGTGGTCTGCATATCACCCGGCCACCCCATCCATCCCATCTGTGTCGTAATCTCCTTTGATTATGTAGAGGCAGATTTCCCTGCATTCTGTTCCTTCCTTAGACCACCCCATGCACCACCTGCGCCTTCCTGTCCATTGCTTACCCAACAGCCCTGTGTCAACTGTCCACCATCCTAGCCCTGGGGCTGAAAGCGAAAAAACAAGCTCCCTGCCCAAGGACAAAAGCCTTGGGGAATAAAGTGTATTCAGTGCCACAGCACGGGGTGACAGGGCAGCCTGACTGATGTTCCTGTGAAAGGTGAGATGGTCTTTGGTTTTCGGAAGAGGGTAGGCTGGTTGTGAGAGGGAACAGCACTTCCTTAGTTAGGAGGACTGAGCAGCCAGAAGCAAAAGCAGCTCTGGCTACCCTGGAGTTCAGCAGACCGGACTCTGATATGTCTGAAAGAAAGCTGGGATCTCTGCCCTCCAACCTGTTAGTCAGGCATCCGCAGGAGTAAACAGCCAGGGCAGCTTCTCTGGACAGCCCAGCTCCCCGGCGCCATTCCTGCCTGGGATTTGCAGAATGAGATCCACTCCCGCAGGCAGACGGGGGGGCAGTGTGGGTTCTCCCAGGAGCAGAACCCTGCTGTAAGCCGCACCAGGGATGTAGGCCTCACGCCCTGGCCCCGAACCATCCTGGAAAACTCCCACAGAACCAGTCCCTGGTGCCTTAAGGTTGGGGATCGTGTCCTAGAGTAAGTTACAGGTCAGGGAAGGGAGGGGGAAAAGTTCATCTCAGTTCACAGCTTCATGTAAATCAACAGTAACAACTGCCAGGCCTAACTTAACTGAGTCCTTCACAAAGGGGGAAAGCAAACAGGCTGCTTTCCGCAAACAGCAGCAGCTCCTCAGTAAATAGGGCAGATGGACTCCAAAGGAAGTACACAACCCCCGGCGCCGAGAAGGCCCGTGATTGTCTACACACCTGAGCAGACCGTCCTGGGCATCCGAGTCATAAACGTTGCACCCCAGATTCCTTGGCCCCTTCAATACCACAGAAGCCTAATTCCTTTCCCAGTGAGCTGCTGATAGCTCTCTGCTGGTGTTAGCCCAGCCACTGTGGGATGAAATCTCTCCCAGCCAGCTGCTGCTATTTCCCAGGGTCAGAGGTGATAAAGGGCTTTTCCCAGCCAGCTGCCAGAATCTCCTGATTTTAGTCCCTGATAACTGGAATAAACTTTCCTTTCAAAAGCCTATTTTTGATAAGATTCTTTATAACAACAACAAAACCCAAAACTGCACCTTCTTTTCCTGAGGGTTGAGGATTACGCATGGAGGCCACATAGCCTTCTGCTTTAGAGCTACCCAACAAAGCAGCAGCAAAAATTCCTTTTATGGACTAAGCTCCCACCCTAGGACTTTCCCTGCTGCACATTGTCCTATTCCTGTTACTTATGATATGTGATAGAAAGATACAGTGAATATTTAAAACTTTTAAAATGTATTACAATAAAAGACATTGCTATGAACCCCACACACACTTTGAACACACTTATCCCATCATTCTGGCCACTTTCTGAAGCACTTCTCAAAATCCTCTTTCATGTCTTTAGTTGCTCTGTCAAGTGACTGCTGAGGTGTCCTAATTCCATTCAAAACATTTCCCTTTCTTGGTCATCTTGATTTTGGGGAAGAGCCAGCAGTTGAACAGTGCCAGATCCAGTGACAGGTGGATGAGAACACCACGCACTGTCATGTTTTTACAAACCGGCCTTTGCTGGATGGCACTCGGCAGCAGCACTCGCCATATATATCTTTTTAATCACACCTTGTAAAGACACTCAGAAAACACTTCCAGAACTGCTTTAGAAAGAGGCAAGAATAATGGGATGAGTGTTTGGAAGTGAGGGGGAGTATTTTGAGGGGATTCATGGCAATGTATCTTTTATAGTCATAATTTTTTTTTTTTTTGTAGACAAGATCTCAAGAAGTTCAGGTTGGCCTTGAACTCACTATGTAGCCCAGGCTGGCCTTGAACATGCAATCCTCCTGCCTCAGCCTCCTGAGTGCTGGAATTACAGGTGTGCACCACCACACCCAGCTTTTACAGTCATAAAATATTTAATGTAATCATTCACTATATTTTGATCAAGTCTCAAAACCAGAGTGGGTTCGATGTATGTGACTTATGTTTCCTCCCCAAATTTCACTGTAAGCCCTGACCCCTCAGGACCAGCGGACATGTTTCCCCTGCCCTCTGGCCATGGTGCAGGTGAATTAGGGAACTTGTCTCGGCACCAGCCCTCTCACCCTTTGGCTTCATCCATTCAGCTCAAGAAGCTCTATTTTCAGAAGCTGCTTAGTGTCAAGTTTAACAGCAGGAAGTGGGAGGCCAGGGTGAAGCCCAAGCAAGCTCTTCCTCGTCTCTGACTGCACATTGTGCCCATTGTCTTGCTTCTCACTATTGACCTTCCCTCATTCTCTTGTGCATCTGCTGACCCACCCAGTACGCTTACTGACCAAGCATCGTGTGTGTGTGTGTGTGTGTGTGTGTGTGTGTGTGTGTGTGTGTGTGTGTTTCTTTGAGGCAGGGTCTCACTAAGCAGTTCAGGCTGGCCTTGAACAGGAGGTGAGGGAGCAAGTGGGCCAGAGAGTTCCCGGCAAATGAAGCAGGACTTTGGAGCACGGAGTCTGGGGCAGCATAAACAGAGGGCAGAGAGAAGGAGCTGAGGCTGGGGAGGTCCATGCGCAGGCTTTGCAAGCCCCAGCCTCAGATAAGGGAGCCACCAAAGGCTTTTGAGCACTGGGAAGACCTGGATTTAAAACAGGAGGGCTCTGGGCACGGTGCGGAGAACAGACTGAAGGTTTACAGCATCAGCGAAGCGTGTGACCTTGGGCTCCCCTCTGATTTCCTCCACGTATCAAACAGGAAACTGCAGTCCTTTCTGCATGGAGTTGGTATGAAGATTAAATGAGTTCCTCGGCGTAAAGCACTGCAGAGTCCAGCATGCAATAACATGGCACATGGGTTTGTAACACTGTTTTAGGACCCCCTATGAGACCAAGAAACGCATGGCAGGTAGGGTAGGCTGACAAGCTGGGCTACATAGCAAGACTGTCTCAAAAAACAAAACATACAAAGAGGCAGCATATTCCAGAGGCACTGCCTTTTAAGTCAGGCAGATCTTATTTCAAGTAGTAGCTCTAGCAATGACCGGACTTAGGTGACAAGGTCAGAGACCACTGCAGGGACAGAGGACAGATAAACTCCTGGACCCTTAACCTGTTACTTATAAAAAGCATGATTTGTGTTCGCTTCTGAGGCAGACAGACTTAAAAGTGGTTTTCACTAAAACCTGTGATTCCCCACATGGGCCCACAGGTGCCCAATGGGTAATTAGAACAAAGATTGGCCTTTGCTTTGTATCCTTTATTACTTTGTATTTTGGAAATAGGTACCGTGTGTTGGTCATTGAGGAAAAGCTGGCAAAACACTGACCTGGCCCTTTGAGAAGGAGGGCACCAAGAAAAGAGATTCACAGGACATTCAGCTGTGCATAGAAGTCTTCCCTGCCTAATCCTAGGGTCCCCTGGGATCCCAGCAGAGCCCAGCCCCTAGACGGAGGCTGCCCTGAGCCAGAGCAACCATGGAAACTAGGACTGAGACCCCAGGCTGCTGCAGCCCCCCAAAACACGGGTTTCCATCCTGTGCACAGGCAGGCCAGTCTGACCCACCTCTTCAAACCTGGGCCTGCTAAGTTTCCTCAAACTGAAGCCTTTTCTTATTTTCTCTTTCCTTTGTTAGAAGACCAGTTTTTGTTTTGATGTTTCGTTTTTTGGTCCTGGGGATTGAAACTAGGGCCCGCACACGGAGTGACATCTCCAGTCTCGTCCTTTTGATATTTTCTCTTAGCAGAGGGTCTCACCAAATTTCCCAAGCTGGGCTGGGCTCAAGCTGTGATCCCCTCCCTCAGCCTCCCAGTGTGCTGGGATCACAGGTGTGCATCACCACTTCCAGCTCTGGTTTGACTTTTGTCAGAACTCTACCCTCCTCCCCCTTTGCTCTTAGTTTTGTCTCCTTAATTTTAATTTTTATGTATGTTTGCAGTACATAATGATTATATTCATCTTGTGGAGCTGGTACAGGTACATAGCACATCTTAATTCTTTTTATATCCAATTCTCTCCCCCCCCCCCACTTCCTCCATCTCTTCGCTGTCTTACTTTTGCTTGCTTTGTTTTTTTTGTTTTGTTTTGTTTTTTGAGACAGGGTCTCACTATGTAGTTCAGCCTGCCTTTGAACTCACGCCAATCCTCCTGCCTCAGCCTCCCAAGTGCTGCAATTACAGGCGTGAGCCACCACACCTGGCTCTTAATTTTCAATTAAAGCTTTTTCCTGTGAATTTGAGCTGAATGCCTGTTTTAATTTACATTATCATTGAAGCAAGGGCCTGTGCTAGCTGGTGACACAGATAATTTCATTTTCTAAGGTTTAGTTTCTTTAAAGGGTAGGTGGGTGATGGGTCATGGTGATTTGGATACAACTAACATTCGAAGCTTGAACCAGACTAGAGAGGACTGAACCTCCAAATCCATTTCCAGCTGTTTAAAACAAATTCCATTGTTCATTATTGAAGAAACTTCCATTAAACTGGTGGGGGTCTGGTATTCTGGGATGGTTTCAAGTTCCCAGTCTTGATCAGCGTTGGCTGGTTAGATTCAGCTACAGCAAACCTGGGCTTCAGTTATGCTATCTGAAAGATAGCGGCTTCTGGAAGCAGGAAGTTTTTCTTTTAGAGTAAGTATGTGCTGCAATTAGCTTTATTCACTGAAGACTATGAGACGCATCTATGTGGATACTTGATGGATGGATGTAGGGGATAAAAAAAAGAGAGAGGAAGTTAGGGGTGACGCCAAACTTTGGTGTAGAACTAAATAAGTGGTCGTGCAGGAGATGCAGAGCCGGTCTGCGGCAGAGGCAATGTCACTCTGGACTTGGGTCCCACAGAGGAAGCTGGAAACTAACTCACCTCTGAGATGCTTCCAGGAGCCTCATTTCCTAAAATACCAACAACCAAGCGAGCCTTATTTTCTCTCCTGTGCACCTTATTCCCCGCAAGTCCTGCTGGGAGCACGCAACAGGTCCGGGCTAGGGTGCCACTCACCCTCCAGGGTCCCCATCTGCCTCACACCAGGAAGCCTGCATGTCCACTGACGTAGCCTCAGAACCCAGCCGCAGACGCTTTCTCCCGCCTGCACCTCCGACCTGCCCAGACGCTCTGGCTTCGAGCAACTTCGGAGTCCAACTCTGGGTTCCTGGCTTTTGGCCACTGCCCTTAACTTTCAACCCCAATTTCATCCCCAAGTTCCACCTGGCCCCGGGGACACAGAGTCTGCTCCGGAAGGATACCGGTCCCGCCTCCGTCGCACCCGCCCATAGGTGCTGGGCCTATCCGCGAGTCGTCGCCAGAGGCCCCGCCCTAACCACGCCCATCCCCCCCGGAGCTCGGGGCACCTGACTTCAAGGCCCTCCCCAAGCCCCGCCCCGGGACGCCGAGACCTCGCTGCGCGGGCCCAGACCTAGACCCGGACGTCGGTCCATGCGTCGCCCGCTGTACGCGCTCTTTCGCGAGAGCTCCTCGGGAAGCTGGGTTTGTTCCTTTATACCGAGTCTGACTTCTGGGAAGTAGAGGGGAGGTTCCACGACTGCCTGCTTTTCGTCTCCCTCTCCAGGCAAGAAGGGTTTAGGCCGCGTCGCGCTGCTTTTCTAGTCGTGCATTTCCCTTCACATAAGTGGGACCTCGCGGAAGCCCGAGCTCTGGCAAACGCCGACCGGTGCAGCCCGGCACTGGTCCGGTTCCTGAGGGCTTTAGGGTCCATTTCCTTAAAAATTTGGAGTTGGGTGCTGGACTGGCGTCGAATCCTCGGCCCTGAGGCCTGCGCCTCTCTCCAGGGCAGCCGAAGGCGGTGGGCGCTGCGTGGCCCTGGACGCCGAGCCCGTCCTTACGAGGAGGGCTGCTACTTTCCTAAGGGCGCCGACTCGGGCTTCCGGGTGTCTGCTCCTCCTCGCCCGCAGTCTACCGAGAGCTGCGGAGCTGTGGGTCGGGGCAAGTTGGTAACATTTTGCAAACGTTGAGTGTTGAAGTAGTTTGATTCCTGGGGCAGAAATAAAAATCACCCGCGCGCCCTCCCACCCTCCCGAGGTCCGGAGTATTTGCTCCCTGATGTGGCGATGACCTGGTTAGGTGGTGGAAGGGTTAACCCGGTTCCCGGCCAGCCGGCTCAGTGGATCTTACTTTCCCGTAGGCCTCTGTAAGGACTCTTGCTAGGAAAACAGGCTGGGTATCTGTCCACCTTTTACTGTGTCCCAGGCACCTTTCTGAATGCTCACAACGGCCCCTAGCTTATCTTCACGGTACAGTGGAGGAGCCTGAGGCTTTGGGGGGTTGTGCCGCCTAGGAGTCCATTTCTTTTCCCACCGCGGGCTGGAGCCTGAGATTAGGCGCACTTGTGATTGCTGGAGAGCGTGCTAGTAACGGCCTCTGATCGTCCTCTCTGCAGGTGCAGCCCTGGTGTGGTCTCCTGCCTGCACACAGAACGATGCAGAAGAACACTGGCCCACTGTAAGTGTACGGTAAATGGACACGGAATAGCCTGGAGCGCCTAAAGCCAGAATTCCTGTCCCCTCGGGAAAGAGCCCTAAGCGTGGGATTCTGGGGACAGCGTGAGGTGTGGGAGGATCTCTGGGCATGAGGCCAAAGACCTGGATTTGAGTCCCCGCTCTGCCACTGACTGATTGGGTGATCTGGCAAGAATTCCAACCTCCGTGGGCCTTATTTTTTTGGGGGGGGGGTACCGGGGATTGAACTTGGGACCTTGTGCTTGCGAAGCAGGCGGCGGAACCACTGAGCTAAATCCCGGGCCCCTCCGTGGGCCTTATTTTAAAGTCCATCCAGTGAGTATATGGCTTGTTTTTAAAACATCGTTGGTGCTGTTTTCTCCCTCTTGCGTTTCAGAGTGCCTTTACATTATTTTGGCTTTGGCTATGCAGCACTGGTTGCTACTGGTGGGATCATTGGCTATGTAAAAGCAGGTAAGGGTTTTTATGTAGCTACTTGGCCTCTTAAAAATCTTTGTTTATAGCCAGGCTAGATGATGTCTGCCTGTAATCCCAGCATTCTTGGAGACTGAGGCTGGAGGTTTGCAAGTTAGAGCTCAGCCTGGGAAACTTAGCTACTTAGCAGTACCCTGTTTGAAAATATAGAGGGTAAGGCTGTAGCTCCGTGTCAAAGCCTGGGTTCCATCCCTAGTATCACACACAGAAACACACATGCACACACAAGAATACAAACTTCAAAAATCTGTCATTGTTGCAGTGACAGCAACAAATGAATGCCAAGGTCCCCGGAAGAGCACTGTTGTTTGGTCAAGTGTGCCTGCCCTGTGAGCCCCCTGACTCCTGCCGGCCCCCCGCTGCCTTCTGGTTATCAGGCTGAGCTGAGCCAGGCTGCCTGGGTCTGCCCCTTTATCTGCATTTAGGCAGGCATGGTAGTAGACTTTTATTATCATCGACTGCCATCCATCAGCCTTGACCCCCTAGGCGCCATCTCTGAGCTTCTGAAGGAGGAGCAAACCTCTAGTTGTCTTTTTCTATTTCCTTTCTTTTTTTTTTTGGTACAGGGGATCGAACTCAGGACCTTGCACTTGTAAGGCAGGTGTGGTGCCACTGAGCTACATCCCTGGCCCATTTTCTTTCTTTTTTTCTCTTTCTCTCTCCCTTTCTTTCTTTGTTTTATTTTGATTAATTCGTGCTGGGGATGGAACCCAGGGCCTTGTGTTCCCTAGGCATTTAATCTACTATGGAAGCTCTTCATTAAGAGAGGTAGGAGGGGCATCAGTGAATGTACTTGTTTCAGCCCTCTTCCCTGACTACACACACACACACACACACACACACACACACACACACACACACGCCCCGAAGCACTTATTGTCCTGATTTTTTTTAACTGACACTGTTTCCGACTCCTTTTGTAATATGCTTGGGGTCCTCCTGTCCACACTTCCACCCTTGCTGAGTTGATCAGGACTTGTTAAGGAAAAGCCCTGCCCACAGTTCCTCCCAAGGAGGGAAACTCTCCTTTTCTGCTTGGAATGGAAGTGCCCTACCTGTTAGAAAGCGAAGTGGTAAGACCTTGCCTTCCTGGTGAGATCAGCAAACTCCCAAAACATTTTCCTGCTTGAGAGCGCCTCGGTTATAAACTGTGAAGTTCCCTTTGCCAGTTTCCTCTGCAGGGAAGGGCACTCGGGTGGAGTTGGTAAGTGAGCCAAGTGTTGGAAATAACGCAAGTGCATGTGTTTGCTTCCCTTTAGGTAGTGTGCCCAGCCTGGCCGCTGGGCTCTTCTTCGGGAGTTTGGCAGGCCTGGGTGCTTACCAGCTGTCTCAGGACCCCAGGAACATTTGGGTTTTCCTAGGTATGTTTGCTTCCTGTCTCTGAAAGGCGGCTCTGTAATCCTAATCCGCTCTACCAGAAGACCCTGCTCTGGGGGGATGTGGCTAACGTGGAACCCAAAACAGTATTGACTACTTCTGCCCAAGGGAACTCCCAGTGGGGAGTGGGTCTGGTTTCTGTTCATCGTTTATGTATAGAATGTGGGAGGGTTTTCATACCTCGTGAATATTTACATCTCCCCAGTAAGATTAGTTTGGACTCGTACAGGCAAATGTGTGTCTGTTAGCTGCAGCCACTGGGCTTAGGCACTGCAGATGTCTGCCTAGGCGTTACTAAAATAACACGCACTGTGTGAGCTTTGCATTCGGATTGCTTTCTCCCTTTGGGAAATCGCTCTTCTCTTTAGCAGCTAGTTGTGGAAGACACAGGCCTTGCTTCGGGGAGCTTTCAGCCCAACTGGGGAAGTCAGACCTGATAAAGACGGGACTTGGGGCTGCAGGAAAGTGGATGGGAAGATTGCTTCTGATCAGGGTGGCTTTCGACGCACTTTTGTTGGGCTCCACCCGTGCGTCACACAGCACCAGGAGTGTGGGTGCCTTAGTGTGTCTTTGCACCCACAGGGTGAGAACACATGCAGCTCTGGCCCTAAGACAAGCAGGAGTGGGGACAAGTGTGTCCCAGACCACAGAGGGGGAGAGGGCCCAGCAGTGGCCGGAGGAGGTCAGGCCCAGCCCTTGGCTCTGCCTCGAAGCTTCCTTATGCATGACCCGCAGACCACTCTTCCCTGCAGCCTGTCCCTTCTCCAGTCTCAGCAAATGTCCTCATGCTGAGCTCCCTGAAGAACCAGCAGCCCCAGGCGAAGATTCATCCCCGGTCCCTTCCTTGTCCCGCGTCCCTTCCCTCCCAGGGCCTCCGCCACCTGGCTTTGCTCTGTTGTGTCCCACCTTCTCGGGACTTCACACTATCGAGGATCTCGTCTTCTATTTGTGCCCTCTTTTGGGTGGATCCCTCCCAGTGGTGCCGCGTGTTCATCTCTCACCCATTTACAAAGCAAAGGAGCTCTTGCAACCCACTTCCTCCTTGAGTTGTTTGCCTTTTCTTTCCCTTTCGGAAATTTCTCTAAAAACCTACTCACCTCCATCTTCCTTTCTCCCCCCTCACACATGATTGGCCCACTTCCCTCCACTCTGTCCCTTTTGTCCACAGGAGTGCCACTCCCTGAGGCTGCTGGTGACCTGTCTTTGTACCGAATTAGAGTACAGTGTGTAGTCCTTGTTTTACATGGTTGGTTTGTAGGCTGTGCTCAGCATAGTTGACCAATCATTCCTGGTTTTCCTTTTTGTCTTCTCATCCTTTTTTTTTTTTAATCAATCTTCCTTTCTTACAAGTAAATATTGAACTTAAGACCAGGCTCTCTGTCTCCTTTACACTCTGTCACTTGGCATTGTAATTGAAGGCCATTCCTTAAATTACCTGCAATGCACAAGTGATTCAGAGATGCCTGTCTCCTCCAGTGTGTGGTCTCGTGTGTGCAGCTGCCTGGTTGAGGTCTTTTGATGCCTCAGGGCATCTGCCCAGACCTGACCCGTGGCCCCACACATCTGGTCTTCTCTCCTTCCATTCAGGTCTTGATTGCTCTTCTAGTGTCTCCGTGACATTCAGCAGCAGCTCTTGCCGGCACTACCTCCAGCACATACTCTAAGTCGTCCCCTTGTCCATTTCCACGGCCACTCTCCAAGTTCCAGTTCTCCCTCCCTCTTGCCTGCATGCCTGAGTTTCTTACTTGGTTTCCCTTCCTGCCTTCTGTGTCCTTTGCTGTTTGTTCTCCATGGCACAGCTAGAATTATATACTCAGAATGCAGTTCTGTTCACATATTCCTGAGCTTCATAGTCTCGAACAGCTTCTTACTGCTCTCAGGAGGAAGACCACAGTCCCTAATACAGCTTTCAGGGCTCTGTGTGGTCTGCCCCCTCTTCCACATGAGTCATATCCCGATGTCTGTGTCACCCTGGCTTTTAGTTCCTTGAGTGTGTGCTCCTCGCCACAGGGCCTTTGCATAAACTGTTTCCTCTGCTTAGAATGTGCTTCCCTCCTTCAGCTCATTGACTTCTCTGATTTTTGCTAATGAGTCAATCTTTACTTCTTCAGCTAATCCTTGCATGATCTCCTGAGTAGATAGATCACCCAGCTATAGCACAAATTATACTGTTTAAAGACAAGTTTACCCTATCAAACTTGAAACACTCTAAAAGGCTAGAGCCTGTTTTTGAGTATAGTTGTATTTTCTTTTTTTTTCCTTTTTTTTTTTTTTTGGTACCAGGGATTGAACTTGGGCCCTTGCGCTTGCGCAGCAGGCGGTGAAACCACTGAGCTAAATCCCCGGCCCAGTATAGTTGTATTTTCCAGCACGGAGAGCAGTGTTAGCATGCAGTAGGTGTTTTAATGGATATCCACCAGGAAAAGCATGTCAGGGGAGAAGCATTATTGTCTGTAAGCCAATCCTGAAGCATTTGGGGAAAAACTGAGACACTGATGGCTGAACTGTGGGTTTTGCAGAAGAGGGGTGAGAGAGGAGGCCAAGAAGGCAGGCTGGGCCAGGTTGGGGGGACCTTATTTGGCCAGTGTTTGTACCTAGACTAGGATGTGGACAGCCAGGAAGCTCTCCCTGCAGGAGGAAGGAGGAGGAAGGATGGGGGAGTCTGGGCCTTGAAAGGGCAGTGGGGCTTTCTCACTTCTGGTCCCTTGCATATAAGAGGTAATGACTTTTGATCTTTCTCTTTTTGTCAGCTACATCTGGGACCTTGGCTACCATTATGGGAATGAGATTCTACCGCTCTGGAAAATTCATGCCTGCAGGTTTAATTGCAGGTGCCAGGTACTTTGGATTCTGTTGCTCTTATTTACCAGGATAAGAGTTCGGTTTCTTTCCCAAGATACCCAATACAGTAAAAAACGTACAGTACTTGTTTCACTATACCTGATCCTAGACATCAACTCAGATTATTTAGTTTATACACAAGTTGGAAAGGCCACAAAAACAGGAGCTGAGAGCCGGGGATTTAGCTCAGTGGTTCCCACCGCCTGACTTGCAAGCGCAAGGTCCTGAGTTCAATCCCCGGTACAAAAAACCCCCCAAAAAACAAAAAAACAGGAGTTGATTTATTGTCAGAATGGCTTGAATATTCACTGGGGAAATGGTTTTGTCCTCCGATTTGCTCTCTGGTGGGTCCTGCCTCCTTCCCAGCCCCCTTCCCACAGTGGATGGAGCCTCAGGGCAAAGCTGTGACCATATTTCTTAGCTCTATGGAACTTTATTACTGAAAATTTGCTAGAAGACAATTTTGATTGAATCTTGTTTTCTAATCACCTTTGATGATAAAACTCAAAGCTAATTATTTCAAATTTAGTCATCCTGGGGTATAATTCAGGACATCCCAAAGGTAGGGAAATTTAAAAAAATCTGTTTCAGGAAAAAGTTATATACCCATCTTTGGTCATAGTTACATTGTTGATCATAATCCTTTATACCAAGATCAAGAGCAGTGAACTGGGCCAGGTGTGGTGGTGCCTGCCTGTAATCCCATCTACTCAGAAAGCTGATGCAGGAAGATTACAAGTTCAAGCCCAGCCTGAGAAATTTAGTGAGACTTTGTCTCAAAAAAAATTGGCAGGAGCCGGGGATTTAGCTCAGTGGTTCTGCCACCTGCCTCACAAGCACAAGGTCCCGAGTTCGATTCCCAGTACCAAAAAAAAATGGCGGGGTTTGTAGCTGTGTGAAGGCCCTGAGTTCAATCCTGAGTACCATAAAAAACAAATCAGATGAAAAATAAAAAGACGTGGGGTTCGCTTTGTGTGAGTGTCTGGGTTCAATCCACAGTACCACGAAATTTAAAATTTGAAAAATAAAAAGTAAATTGGAAGGCTAGAGATCTCCTTTTAATTAACTCTGTGACCTGGAAGCCTCAGCTTCTCTCGCCTTCAGCTTCCTCTTCTCTTCAAGTCATTGGCAGCCGGGTTAGGGACACCCACGTGCCCCCGAGACGCCCGTACAGGGTCCCCCGGCCTGTCTTTTCTGTGGTGCTGCCAGGGGACATGTGTGCTTCCGAGCGCTCTGCCCCAGTGCCTCCCTGCCATGCAGTTGTGAGGGGCCTGCGGACCCCTAATCGCTTCAGAAGGTCACCGGCCGTGTCCTTTTCCTGATGTCTCCTGTTTGTGTTTCCTTTGAACAGTTTGCTGATGGTTGCTAAAATTGGAATTAATGTGTTGAATAGACCACGTGCACAGTAGTCACATCCCGGCTGGAACTCATGAAGAATTAAAAATCTCCAGACTTCCACTTTTTAAATGTATTAAAGAAATGCAACATATTTACATACTTCAGCGTTTTACTTAAAACAAAAAACTCTGAAGTTGATGGGTAAAAACATTGGTCTTTGCCATCACAACCCTTCAGAGGTGGTGAATGTGTAAGAAAAGAGCTTAGTGATGCCCACATGGTCGGTTCTTCTCTAGTGATGTTATCTCTTCTTTCTGGATCAGTAGTTAAAACCACAAGAGGTAAAAAGTTAGGAGTCAACATTGGGGTCCCCAGGGCTTCATGCCTTGCTCAGAACAGTGTGAAAAAATTCTCTTGGCGAGACTTGGGATGTGTGTTCTTTTGCTCATCTTAGAGCACAGACCTACTTTGGAATTATGTTAAATGGTATAATGAAAATAAAGTTTACTACAAAAAACATTTTCTTTGGTGTCTTCTTTGCCAGACCTGCCTGGAACATAGAATGAGATGTGGATAGCCGGACAAATTAGTAATGTGGAAGTATTTTGTTAATGTTATATTTAGGAGTTACTTATTTTGAATAAGAACAAAGAAAGATTATTATTTTATTAGATGTTTCCTGGTAGCTTGTTTTAAAAATGCTCTGTGAGGGTTCATTTTTCTTTTCTTTTTCTTTTTTTTCTTTTTTTCTTTTTTTTGGTACCGGGGATCGAACTTGGGACCTTGTGCTTGCGAGGCAGGCGGTGGAACTACTGAGCTAAATCCTCGGCCCTCATTTTTCAAGATAAGGACTGTGTGGCAAAACAAAACAAACACAAAAAAGTGTTTTTTGTGTTTGTTTTTGTTTTTGTTTTTTTGGCTTTACTAGTTCATCTCCAAATGTGGAACCAAGCTCAGTATGGTGGTGCATGCCAGGATCCCAGCCTCAGCAACTTAGGGACTTAGTGAGACCCTGTCTCAAAATATAAATAAGTTAAAAAGACGGTATGTAGCTCAGTACGAAAGCCCTGGGTTCAGTCCATAGTACTGAAAAAAAATCTTTTAAACCCAGGGTTTGAATCACTTTGGCCTCTACACTGGTCACATTGGCTGGATACTGGCAGGTTTTACTTCACTTTATTAGCTTCTTGTCAGTAAGGCACAATACCCAACACTTAAAGGAGAGGTTTCATTTGCTCAGGGTTTCAGTTTATGATCAACTGGCTCAAGGGCAGAGAGATCATGGCAGAAGAGCATGGCACAGTGGATCTCCATAGTTCATGGTGGCCCAGAAGCAGTGCAGGGAAAGAAGGTGAGAGCAGAAGGGGCAAAGAACCAAATACAGACCCTAAGGCCATGCCTTGGTGACCCAGCCAAGTGCACTGGAAGTGTGCCCACCAGTTCCTGGGATAAATCCCAAATTGAAATCAAATGGAAACTCCACTCTAACTCTCATACCTACATTTTCCCCTCAAAAAAGAATTTTTTTCCCTCTGATCACAGGAGGATGTATTTGCTATGAGATGGTTTTTATACAAAGACTCTACAGTTTGTTGGATATAAGGCATTTGCAGTGGTGCGGTTTTGGATATGCAGCATTGTTTTTTTGTTTTGTTTGGGGGTTTTGGTACCGGGGATTGAATTTGGGACCTTGCACTTGCGAGACAGGTGGTGGCACCACTGAGCTAAATCCCCAGCCTATGCAGCATTGTTTTTGGTGACAGTAGAATACCCCACTCAGTGATCAGTTGTGCTTAGTTGAGTAGTAAATTTAGCAAAAAAATTGCAGAAAACAGTGCTATGCTTGATCCTTTCAATCCTTACTCCTCCAAAAGTCTCACTGGTTTTTCCTTGTGATTCCTTTTTTGAGTTGTTCAGAATCAGAATTTTTTACATAGTAAAACACAAATTCCTCATTTCAGTTGTTTTTGTTCTTGATTTATGGATACTCTTTGCATATGGGAGATACTAATCCTTTGATCTGTATTATATTTTCTCCCAGGCTATTCTTGTCTTTGAACTTGGGTTATAGTGTTAGATTCATACATAGTCATGTGGTAGCTTGCATTTATAAAGCTCATTCTCTAAATTAGGAAAAATATTCATTTAATAAGGTTAAAATTGAGACACAGTGTACTTGTGATAAAGGTATATATGCAGGACAGAATGGTATACAATAACACTAAATCTTCCTACCCAAGACAGTCTCAATTTCAGAGGCAACTATTGTCAGCTTTTCCTTCAGTAGGACACAAGACCCAAAAGAGCAGGGGGACAGCACCAAAGAGGGAAGTGTGAGGGACAGTATATAGTACCCAAGGCACCACCTCCATGACCCACCCACATACATCCAGGAGGGCTTTACTAATCTGCTAGGCATTTCTCAATCCAATGAAGTTGCCATATCAGGACTAATGGTCACAGTCCACCGCTTGTCAACTTCAGACCCAAACACATCTCCTTAAATCATACTTAATCTCCAAATAAACACAATAACAAGTTCCTAATTCCACCTAACAGTACAACAATCCCGCATACAGATATGCCATAATCCTTTCCCTAGAGTCTGAACAATACCAGTATTTTTTAGAAATGTAAGTCCAAATCTCACCTGAGACTCAGCAAGCACACTTGTTTTTTTTTTTTGGTACTGGGGATTGAACTTGCAAGACAGGTGGCAGCACCACTGAGCTAAATCCCCAGCCCTCAAGGCAAACTCTTAGCTGTGAAATCTTGTAAAGTTACATAATCCTAAGGTATAAGGGCACAGGGTAAACATTTGCATCACAAAGAGGAGGAATAGGGGTAGAAAAAGCTCAGAAGCGAGGTTGAAACCTAGAAGGGAAAACATTTAAGTCCTGTAGCTCCATATGTGGCATCTGGGGGACACAGTAGCCCCACCCCTATACCCTTGCTGGTGAAGACTACAGAGCCTCTCTTGGATTGGCTCCATTCATGGCCTGTGGCTTTTCTCAGCAGACCTTGCTTGCTCCTGGCCTCTGACTTCTTGGGTTCTCTGCACTGCATCTTTGGCTTTATTCTCACATGCACTGCCCTTTCAAGGGCTCCTTACCTGGCCTCTCCCAGGCCTTCCTTTAAAATGTGGGTGGAAGCCTCTTTGGCTCTACAACTTTTGCATTCTGCATATCAGTAAAACCAGCACAATGGGGACAACATCATTAGCATAAGTAGTAGCTGGGCCTCCTTGGACAACAGCTGCAGCAACCTTTGCCTGGCTGAGCACAGTAAAATGAACCAGGGAACCAGTTTTCTAGAAGGCCCTTCTCAAGTAAGCATTCCAGTGCTGTAAAGGAACAGTTTACACTTTTGCACCCTTGAGCCTGCAATGGGTGGAGTCTTGCTGATTCCTAAAATGCCCTGAAGGCATCTTCTGGTCCTTCCACAATATACTTGGCTTCTTTTTAGTGGTGCTAATCTTTTTAGCAGTCACCCTTCCTGTCTGTTTTTTTGTTTTGTTTTGTTTTGTTGTTTGGTACCAGGGGTTGAACTTAGGACCTTGCACTTGCAAGGCAGGCAGTGGCACCGCTGAGCTAAATCCCTGGCTCAGCAGTCACACTTTTTTTGGTCAACTTTATACATGGTTCCTTGTGGGTCAAACTTTAAGTTTTTCAAACTTTTCTGCTCTGCCTTTTGCCTCTGATTCTCATAAATCTTGTTAAAAGCAGCCAGAAGTACCAATATCACAGTCTGAATGTAGGGCTATCTTGAAATTTCCTCTGCCACATTAATTAGTCCACTGCCCTTAGTCTCTTGAAAAGTTTTAGGACACAGGCAAGATGTAGACAGATTTTCTACCAGAGTATAACACATATGCCCTCTAGTCCAAATGCCAGTGGAGTTCTTGTTCTCAACTGAACCCTGAGCCTGGCTTTTGCTGTCTGCTTTCCTATCATTCTGGTCTTCTGATCAGGTTCTGCTTACTGTATTCTAAGGCTTCTCTAGCCTGCATCTCCAAACCTTTCCAAATTCCTCTAGCAAACAAGTTCCAAAGGATTGTAAACCCATATGGTCAGGTATAGTCACAGCAATGATCTCACTCCTGGTACCAATTTTCTGTATTAGTTGGCTTTTTCATTACTGGCACACAATACCTAACACCTACAACTGACAGGAAGAAAAGTTTAATTCAGCTCATGATTTTACAAGATTTGGTACATGGTTGGCAGGCTCCAAGTCAGAAACCTCATGGAAGAAGGGTGTGGTAGAGCAAAGTTGCTTGGTTCATGGTGACCAGGAAAGCAGAACAGCACCAGAGAGGAACAGGCAAGGGACCATACAGAGCACCCAAGTTCATGTCTCTGTGACTGGCCTAAACACACCTTGGAAACTACTTTATAAATCTGCAGGTGTTTCTTTGTTCAATGAAGTCGACATATCACAATCAATGACAAAATTATAACATTAAAAATTTTCTGTATATATATATATATATATATATCTCCTATAAATGGTATCTTTTTTTGGTTCTTGTGAACATAGATGTATACTGTTAACACACAGTAAGAAATCATTCTGTTCCTAGCCACAATCCTGTCATCTGTATCTGATAGTCTGTCTCATATTGGCTCATTCTGTTGCATATACTTTCAGTGGAATTTTTAATCTCCTGGATATCTGTTTGAATATTTCATGGATTTCATTTCTTTCCTATGCTGGGCATTCATGGTTTCCATTTTTTTCCTGAGCTCCTCTATTTTTAAATATCTATATCTGCTCTTGAGTCTCTAAGCATGCATGTCTTTCATTATGGTCATCATCTCTAGTTATCTGAGAAATTATTTCTGCTTTGATTTTTCCTAGAGCCTCATTCATCTTCTTTGTTACTTCCGCTGTTACCATTTCAGAGTGTCCAGGTGGGTGGCTTTCAGTTTGTTCTACCTCATTGCTCCCTGGGTTTGCCTTTGGTGAGCTGAAAGTCTGGGGAGGTTGCATCTTGTTTAAGTGTCTTCACATTTTCTTTTTCTTTTCGTTTTTTTTAGTTTAATTATTGGGCTGGAGCTTGTAAATTGCTTACGGCAAGTAGTAGCTTTATTGCCAGTATTCAGAACCCTTTGGAAATGGCTACGTCTCAGAGGTGTCTTCTAGGTGTACGTGGCTTTTGGGTTTTGAATCTGTTGCAAGATCCTACCTCTTCAATTTTTTGTGGATGAGATGTTTCTGCCTACATGACCCAGCCCCTGGTTCTTCGGCACTGGCCTATAGTCTGTTTTAAGACCCTTAGGCAGTCTCAGTCTTGGTATACCAGGAAGAACAACTGATTAGCACAATTATGTCCCCTTGGCTAAAATAGTACAATCAGAAATAACAATAGCATCAAACAGAGCCTAGAAAATGACGAACTGTGATAACTATTAATTTGCCACCTTTAACTGTATGAACTAGATTTGTGTTTCTATAACAAAATCTAAAATGAACCGGAAAATTATATGCAATAAATAAGCCCTCAATATGGCGATTTTACTCCTGGGGAGAAGATTTAAAAGGGTTTTGGGGGAAAATAGAGAAATAGAAGAAGAAGAGATTAGAAGCAAGGCTGGAGGACAAAGGAAGATTCCAAAACTTTGGAAAACTGGTGAAGAAGACAGGAGGGAAAGAAAGAAGGAAGAAATAAAAACAAGAACAGGACAAAACAACAACAATAAAACTAGAAATCTTGTTTGCACTCATTAAAAACGAACAAAACAAAACTAGAAAAGAGAGAGAGAAAAAAAGAGAAAATAAAAAAAGTCCAACTGAAGGTATGTTTTTGCTGTCACTGGTAGACAACATGAGCAGAGTCCAGATCCAAATTGATTAATCCCAGCAAGCCAGCCATAGCTTTATGGTGGAGTAGTGGACAATCCCAGCAAACCTGGACCTTTATTTCCACTGAAGTTCAGACTGGTTTCTGGCTATGAGGCTGAAACTGATTTGATGAGCCTGCAACAGTCCGTGTACCTCCTGCTGACTTGAGCTCAGCTCTCTGCCGACTTGAACTCTGCTCCCTGACCTCCTGTCGACTGGAACTCAGCACCCTCACTGTGACACCAGGAGCTACTAGATGGAGCTGTCCTACTGCTGTTCTGAGTTCCAAGCTCAGTTGGCCCCTCTCCAAGATGGCTGCTGGCCAGTTGCCCTCACTTGGGCAAGGGCAGTGGAACCTGAATAACTCTCCAGCCACTGCAGTCCACTGTATCCACTGCTCCATTCCACTGGTGCATTTCTCTGTGGAGGCCTCTGGGGTAACCAGTAGTCACTGTGCATCTGCAGCTTTGATCTGCTCTTCCCATGCCATGAGACCGGGCTCTGGGAGAGTGCCTGCTATCTCCCTCCTTTTTGTTGAAGTCTCTATCTTTGTTCTCCCTGTGGACTTCAATTCTTGCTTCAGATCCTTTCTGGGTCTCGGGGATCCACTTTCCTCCTTTTTCTCCTCCTAATGCCATTATATTCCAGTGTCAGGACACCAAATCTCAGGCTCTTTCTCTGCTGCTCACACTCCCTTCATTGATTCTTCAACACACATTTTTTTCACATATTAATGTCTCCAGTTATAGAAGCCAAGAAGTCCCTTCACCCATCTGTGAGCAGGAGAATAAAGAAGACCAGTGGTGTGGTGGAGTCCGGGTCCAAAGGCCTGAGACCCGGGAGCTCTGATCACATACAGTATTCACTTTGTACTCAGCATCACCTTTCTTTTGACAACACTCATCGTTGACAATGCCCTTACCTGGTCATACAAATATACCTAATTCTTCTTAATAGCTTTTTAATGATACGGATCTATTTAGTTTACTTTTGCCCTACTGATGGAAATATCTCTTGTTTAAAGCCTTTTTCTGTCACAAGGATGCTGTACTTTTTAAATCCTGGAAGACACATAATCTTTAGTTACTTTCCTAAAAGCTGATGAAGAGCATAGGAACACTTACCATTGTGAAATTGGACTGGGGATGTAGCTCAGTGGTAGAGTGCTTGCATAGCATGCACAATGCCTATCTCCAGCACACAGAGAGAGGAGAGAGAGGAGAGAGAGAGAGAGAGAGAGAGAGAGAGAGAGAGAGAGAGAGAGAGAGAGGGGAGAGGGGAGAGGAGAGAGGAGAGAGAGACTCCTAAAGACTGGTTGTATCAATTTGTACTCCCATCAATGGTGGTTGAATGATTTTGTTCCCCTTACTTTGCTAATATTGTGTAATTAGACTTTTTATCTTTGATAAATTAATCTAGAAGTCTGCAAATTTTTTTTATAAAGGGCCAGACAGTGAACATTTTAGGCTTTGCAAGCCATGTTCTCTGTCCCGGCTCTGCCATAGTAGAGTGAAAGCAGCCATAATCAGTAGATAAATGAATAAGCCTGGCCAAAAATGTGAATTTCATATAAGTTCCTCATATTTTGAAATAGCAATCTTATTTTGTTTTTTTTTCAACCACCAAAAATATGAAAACCAGCCAGGGACAGTAGAGTACACACACACACACACACACGCACACAGGAGCAATAGAGCAGCTTTGGCTCATTGACCATAGTGTGCCTACGCATGATGTATGCCAAACACGTTATCTAATTACTCAGTGTAACTTTGTACCATACGTTGATATTTAGTAAGTCAAGCCTGCCATTGTTACACTTCAGATTTTCTCCTCCCACCCCCAATTCTGGGAATTGAACTCAGTCCCTTTGCACTGAGCTGCATCCCAATCCAATTTTTGTTTTTTATTTTGAGACAGGGTCTCCCTAAATTGCTAAGTTGCCCAGGCTGGACTTGGACTTGCAGTCCTCCTGCCTCAGCCTCCCAGAATGCTGGGATTACAGGCCTGCATCACCAGGCCTGGCCGGATTTTTCTCGATGGTTACTTTTCCAGATAAATGCGGAATTAACATTTAATTTAAAAACTATACTTGGAATTCCTATTCTGATTGCACTGAATTAAAGATAAATCATGGAGGAGAACAATCAGAAACTTTGAAATCCTTGCTCTTGCTGGGCGTTGGGAGGTAGAGCTGGGTACTGGGATGGCCCTGGTCAGGCAGGGCAGGGTATCTTTCCTGGCTGGGCCGTGCTGCTCTCTGGGTCTGCAGCGGGGTGGGGCTGCAGGCTGGACTCCAGGTGAGGGAGAGGTGTTGCGGGGGATGGGCAGGACCAGCGACCTGCTCCTGAGAATTGCACAGTGGAGGGCTGCCTGCCTGTGGGTAGATCCAGGTGTGACCTTTGGCTGGGTTCAATGGTGGTTTGACCTCCTAGGGCAAGCTGGGACCAGCACTTAAGCTTCTCTGAAATGTGTGCAAAGTACAAAAGGCCTGGAGGTGTAGCTCAGTGTGAAGGCCCTGGGTTCAATCCCTAGTAACACCCAAAAATGGAAGAAAGGAGGAAGAGAGGAAGGAAGGGAAGGAGGGGAAAGAGAAAAACAACAGAGGGAGGAAGGAAGAAAATCCAGGAGGGCTCCCTATTTTTATGCTTTTAGTCCTATATTTCCTTCTGTACCTTGGCGGCAGAGACATACTGTATTTTAAGAATATTTTAAACCATGTAGTGGCCTCTCACTACATTTATATTCCTCCTCAACTGTCTTTGTAACAACTTGTTTACTTTCTTAATAGCACCCATCAGAATTTGCAAGCACAGTTTTCATTTGTGTGTGTTTAATATCTGTCTCTAGGATATATTCTGTGAGGACAGAAAAACGGCCCTTTTGGTACTACTATATGCACTATACTTAGTAGCAGGCACTTATGTAAATGTTTGCCAAATAGTTTAATCAAGTCTTTATTTGATTGCTTGCTTGTTTTTTGAGTCAGTGTCTTGCTAAGTTGCCCAAGCTGGGCTCCATCTTCCTGCCTCAGCCTTCCAGAGTGCCGGGTTTAAAGACGTGTGCCACCATGCCCAGCTATTATCAAATTTTTAAGTGAATAAATGTAATTGTTATACTTTGGTTTTATTGCATAATTTTTAAAATGTGGTTTTGTATTTTCACAGTTGAGAATTTTTTGTGAGTGTTACATGTGTCAGAGAAGGATGTGAGTCCTTTCCTTACAGGTTCCAGTTGTATGTGCTGTGTATATTGGTTGTTCTTCATTTACTGTGTTATACATTCAAGTATTTATGTATTTATTTTAGGTGTCTAGATCTATTTTCAGAAAATTCTTCCTCTTTGATCATGGTCATGTATTTTCAGTACTTATGATAAATCTTTGCCTTATTTATTTTTGTATGTGTGTGCTTTAACATTGTATCTTGGAAATTTTTGAATCTAATGAAATCCACAATAATTTTAATGAGCTCCCACATACCCTTTATGTGGTGTCATCAGTTCACCGATTAACATAAGGCACATATTCTCTGTCTCAGTATATAGAAATGTGGATGAAAAATCAACAAAATGCCAGCAAATCAAATTTCACAGTGTATACATTATATGACCAAGTGGGATTTTTGGCAGTACCTAAAGCTTGGTCCACTTTTGAAAGTTAATATAATCTAACACATCAGCAGGTGTGAAAAATCACATCATCACATCAGTAGATGCAGAAAAATGATCTGACAGAATTCCACCCCCATTCATAACAAAACCTCCCAGAAAACTGGGAATACAGGGACACATTCTCAACTGGATAAAGCCCTCCAGCTAACATCTTAGTTAACGGGGAGAAATTAGGTATTTTCTCACTAATATCAGGGCCAAATCACCAGTCCTGGTTAGCATCATACTGGAAGTCCTAGCTAATGCCTCAAGACAAGAAAGGGAAGCTGGATGCTGCAGCACATGCCTGTAATCCCAGCTGCTTGTGAGGCTGAGGCAGAAGAAGTTTCAGGCCAACTTGAGCAATGTAACAAAATTTTTAAAAAGCGATGGGGCTATAGCTCAATGGTAGAGTACTTGCCAAGCATATGCAAAGCCTAGGTTCAATCCCCAGCACTGCAATAAATGAGTGAATGAATGAATGTGTGCTGATCAAGAAGGAACAAATAATATTATTTTTGTTTGTAGATGACTTGACCATCTGTAGAAAGTATCAAAGAGTCAACCAAGAAACTGCTGTAACTAATAAATAATAGCAATCATTAAGATAGAAGATGAAGCTGGGCATAGTGGTACACACCTGTAATCCTAGCACGTGGGAGGCTGAGATGAGAGGATCACCACAAATTCGAGGCCAGCACAGGCTACATGGGGAGTTCTGGGCCACCCTGAACTGCATAGCGAGACCCTGTCTCAAAAAAAAAGTGCAGAGAAAGGACCAATTGTTCTCTTATATTCTAGCAATGAATCACTGAAATTTGAAATTACAAATGCAGTGCCATTTACATTAGTACTAACCTCCCTCACCCCAAAAAGCCAACACTTAGGTATAAATCTAACAAAATATATAAAAGATCTATATAAAGAAAACTATCAAACTAATGAAAACCATCAAAGAAGACCTAAATCAATGCAGAGAAATTCTGTGTACATGTATAGGAAGTTCTCCCCAACTTCATCAAGATTCAGCACAAATCCAATCAGTACCACAGTAAATTATGTTCTGGATATTGACAAACTGAGTTTTTTCAGTACTGAGGATGGAACCCAGGGCACTCTACCACTGAGCTACATTCCAAGCCCTTTTACTTTTTGAGAGAGGCTCTTGCTAAGTTGCTAAATTGCCCAGCTGGGCTTAAACCTATGGTCTTCCTGCTTCAGCCTCCCAGAGTGCTGGGATTACAGGCATGCGCCAT
Organism: Heterocephalus glaber; assembly: GCF_053883595.1. Classification (NCBI taxonomy): domain Eukaryota; kingdom Metazoa; phylum Chordata; class Mammalia; order Rodentia; family Bathyergidae; genus Heterocephalus; species Heterocephalus glaber. The sequence goes on from NW_028258315.1 coordinate 10,395,630, forward strand.
GACACCCAGCTTGACAAGCTGATTCTGGAGTTTATAAGGAGAGGTGAAAAACCTGTAATAGCCAGTCCAATACTGATGGAGAGAAACAAAGTTGGAGGACTGACATGAGCTACAATAATCAAGATAGTGTGGTAGGAGTGAGAACAGATGACTAACTTGACCAGGAGAACAGAATGAAGAGCTCAGAGATTGACCCACATAAATACAGTCAGCTGATCTCTACAGAGGAGCAAGCCAGTTCAGTGGAGAAAGGATAGCCTTTTAAATAAATGGTATCCAAACAATGGACGTTGACCTGAAAAATGGAAATGAAGACACAGAACTTACACCGTTTACAAAAATCAACTTAAAATGGATTGCAGATCCATTCAGATAAGTGAAAAATATAAAACTATAAAAATTCTACATGATGACAGGAAAAAATAATAGGTGACCTACGTTTGGTAAAGATGTTTTAGATAGAACATCAGAAGTTCTACCCCTGAAGTTGAAATTCATTCAAATTAAAACTTCTGCTCTGCAAAACACTGTCAAGAGAATAAAGACCAGACACAGCCCTTAGAACACTGGTGAAAGACATATCTGAAAAAATGGCTGTTATCCAAAATGTACCAAGTGGTTAAAACTCAATCAACAGAAAAAAAAACCACCCACCTTAAAAATGGAAAAAAGGCTGGGCAGAAGCTTAATCAAAGAAGACACAAAGTGGCCAGTGAGCACATGCAGAGATGCCATGCATCCAGTCGTTAGAGAACTGCAAACAAAGCCAACATCTGGGGACCCCCACATGTCTGGTAAAATGGCCCCAGTCTGAAACACCCATGCCCCGAATGCTGGTGAGGGTGCAGAGCAACAGGAGCTCTCACTGCCGATGGGAAGACAAACTGGTACAGCCACCCTGGAGGACAGTGTGCAGTTTCTCACAAACCAAACACACTTCTCCCATACAATCCAGCAATCGTGCTCCTTAGCATTTCCCCAAGTAAGCTGAAAACCGATGCCCACACAAAAACATGCACGTAAGTGTTCATAGCAGCTTTATTCAAATGCCCCAATTTGGAAGCAACCAAGACGTCCTTCAGCAGGTGGGTGGGTAACATTGCATAGCGAAATACCATTCAGTGTTAAAAATGAGCTAGCAAGCTCAAAAAGACATGGAGGAACGTTAAATGCATATTGCTAAGTGAAAGAAGCCATCGTGAAAAGGTTACATACCGCATGATTCCACCCATATGAAATTATGGAAAGAATTATGAGAGACAATAAATAAATCAGTGGTTGCCAGAGGTTCAGGGTAAGGCAGGGAGGGATGAACTGGTAGAGTACAGGGGTTTTTAGTGCAGTGAAAATACCCTACATGACACTGTAATGGTGCACTGGAGTCGTTATAATGGAAAATATGGACTCTAACATTGTATCGATATTGGCTCATCAGTGTAACACATGCACCCTAGTAATGCAAGATGTTGATAATAGGGAAAATCAGGATGAGGGATGCTGTATGAGAACTCTCGGTACTATTTTTTTTGTTGGTTTTTTGGGACAGGGTCTCACTATGTAGCCCAGACTGGCCTTAAATTTGTGGCAATCCTCCTGCCTCAGCCTCCCCAGTGCTAGGATTACAGGTGTGTGTCACCACACTCAGCTCTCTCTGTACATTTTGATGAATATCTCTGTAAACTCAAAACAGCCCCCCCCCCCAAAAAAAGTCCACTAGTTAAAACAACAGGCTTCAGGATAAAAAATTGTAAAATGTAAAGAAAACACATTAGTTAGCCATATTTATTTAAATATTCACAGTTTTTCCTCAGAAACAAAAGAAATAGAAGCTTTGAGACATTAAAACTGTACAAATACTTGTAACCTGTACCTGTGAGGATAAATTACTCTTTAGATTTTCAACATGTGACCTCTGAACAGCTGAATCTGCCGTGCACAGGAAATGTCGTAGAATTATTTTACGGTGTGCCTGTGGATAACAGCCATAAGATGATATCGATCACGTTAGCATTTGTTTCTAAGTCATAAAATGCATAAAAGTATCACAGTTAACATTACTATTCTTTTAAAAGACCATACAGTATTAAATAAGGCCCAGTCCATAAAGATAGAATAGTCCTTTGTCCCAAATCTCTATTTTAAATACTAATGTAGGAGTCAAACTAAGAAACAAGGTGTACTAAAAATTTTTAAAACCCACTGCTATGGCAGCCCAGGGCCTGTGCCCCGGGAGCAGAAGTGAAGGTCGGAGCCCCCAGCGGCAGGGTTTGCTTTGGGGTGCAGCTGGCACACGTGGACTTTATCACTTGGTGAGTGGCGGGAACGCGGATACAAAGTATTTTCAGAGTGCGGTGAGCCAGCGTCCAACTCAGGCTCCAGAACTTCGCTACCCGCGGGACTGCTCAGCAGGCAGCCGTTCAGCCACTGGTTTGACAGTCACCGCGGATTCACAGCCGCCTAAAATGTGGTGGTGTCATTTTGTTCCTGTCTATGTTACAAATAAATTTATTTCCAAGAAAGATGATCTTCTCCAGACCGGAGTTGCCACTGATGCTATAGTTTTAAAGTAGAAAAACGAATGTCAGCGACAGTCTCTCTGGCAGTGCCGAGTCGGGGAGCGGAGCTGCAGCCCACAGCGGCCTCTGCGGCTATGGAAACAGACAGAAGACAGCCGGCGGCCAGTCACTGCACAGGAGGAAACATTAACAGCCTAGGGCAGGGCGGGAGGAGTGGAAACCAAACGCTCTCCACGCTCACTTTCTTCTTATTGTTCCTACTGTCTATTAACTCGTCGATCCGATACTCGATACTTTGGCAAATAGTTTATTCAATACTTTGTAAAGTCCTACCCATGTATCAGCACTGCGGGCCACAGTGCTGTGAAAATGCCTTTTGCTTCGAGGAAAGAAAGAAAACAGGAGGCGCTCCGTGCTCGGAGCTGCCCACCTCTGCGGGTCCCTTCAGGAACTCGGTGGACACGGACACGGACATGGCCACGGCCGGGGCCGGGGCCAGAGGCCCAGCTCCCTCTGCAGGCCTGGCCCTACCGGTGCCCTCCGTACTTGGCTGCCCAGTCGGTCCTCCCATGCACCGAGGGCACCGGCTGGGCGCCCCTCACCATGGGGAGGTGTTTTGTGGTCGGGCTGTACGCGGGCCCCAAAAACTGTCCCCGACCAGGCTTTGTGCTCCAGATGTACTCTGAAAGAAATCAGAATCAGAAATTAGAATTTTACTTATTTGATTACCAAAAATAAACGAATTCATCCTCTCATTTTATGAGGGGAATTTGAATTTATCATAAATAGATTAATTCAGTGGTCTTTGAGTTCTTTTTTTATTATCATTTCTGCATGTGTTTGTTTTTGCGGTGCTGGGATTGAACCTAGCGCCTTACACTGAGCTACATCCTGCCCTTTTTAAATTTTTTGTTTTGAGACACTCGAGTCTCACTAGTAACTACATTGCCCAGGCTGGCCTCAAACTGGCCATCCTGCCTCAGCCTATTGTGGTATTTTTTTTTTAATTACTGCTTCAATTTCATTGCATGTTACTGGAGTGTTAAAGATTTTTAGGTCTTTTTTGGTTCACTTTTGGCGATTCATTTCTATATAGGAATCTCTCCATTTCTTCTGAGTTTTCCAATTGTATGGAATATATGTTTTTGAAGTACAGTGGTACCTCGGTTCACAAACTTAATTTGTTCCACAATTTTGGAAAAGATGGCCACATTTGTATTTGTGCACGAAAAATGGCTGCGATCGCATTTGTCACTTGATGTAGAATTTGCAAACAGAAACAAAATTTTGGCAATTTTGGCAAATTTGTGAACTGAGGTGCCACTGTAGTTGGTAAAAATTTTCTGGATTTTGGCAGCATCCATTGTGCTTTTACCTTTTGCATTTCTTTTTTACTTTTTCAGTCTGAAACCTTTTTCATTTCTAATTGCATTAATTTGTGTCTTTTATTTCCTTTGTTTTGACAAGACTGGCTAAGGGTTTGTCTGTTTTGTTTATTCTTTCAAAGAACCAGCACTCTGATTTAATGATTCTTTTTTTAAGTCTCCATCTTATTTATTTTTGCTCTCATCTTTATAATTTCCTTCCTTACATAAGTTCTGGGTTTGGACTGTTTTTGTTTTTCTAAGACTTTTTTTTTTCGGTATCAGGGATCAAACTCAGGATCTTGCACTTGCAAGGCAGGCGCGGTGCCACTGAGCTAAATCCCCAGCCCCTCTAAGACCTATGAGGTGCATCATTAGGTTATTTACTTGTGTCTGTCCTATTTTTCCTATGTGGGCATTCACAGCTATAAACTTCCCTCATAGGACTGCTTTCATTGTGTCCCACAGGTTTGGTATGTTGTAGTGGCATTATCATTTAATTCTAGGAACTATCTTATTCCTGAATTTTCTCTGTGACCCATTGATTATTCAAGTGTATTATTTCATTTCCAAATGTTTTTGTTTCTGTGGGTTTTTTTGGTATTGATTTCTAGTTTCATTGCACTGTGATCTGATAATATCTACGGTAAAATTTTGATTCTTTTGCATTTACTTAGACATGTTTTATTAACTAGCATGTGGTCTATTTTGGAGAAAGTACCATGTGCAGCTGAAAAGAATATGTATTCTGTATGTTGTTGGAACACTGTGTCTATATTTATTAAGTTAATTTGTTCAAAGGTTTGTTTCAACTCTGATGCTTCTTTTTGTTTAGTTGCTTTGTCTGTTCGTGATAGTGGGGTGTTGAGATCCCCTACTATAATTGTATTGATGTTTATCTGATCATTTTATGTCTATTAGTTTGTTTTATAAAGGTGGGTGCACCATGGTTTGATGTGTACATGTTTATAATTGGTATTGTTTATAATTGTTGAATAGCTCTGTTAACCAATATGTAATGTCCTTCGTGTCTTTTGATCTGCTTTGGCTTGAAATTCTCTTTGAGAATAGGATAGTTACTCTTGCTTGTTTTGGGGTTCCCATTGCATGGAATATTGTTTTTCAGCCTTTGATTTTTAGGCTATGAATTTTTTTGTGTGTTAAACATGTTTCTTGTGTACCGCATACTGTTGAGTGAGCCATTCTTTCTGAATTTTCATTCTGCTGTTGCTGATATTTCCATTGCTTTGCATTAAGATAGGCAGCACTTTGTAAGATGACCAAGAGAGATACTTGGTTTAAAGTCAATGAGTGACATCCACAGGGTCAGACGATAATACCACAGCTAAGCAATATTCAGACACAGTATCTCTATGGAAACTGTATTTGGAATTATGAATCCTATAAAACTAGCCTCATGGAGCTACGCATATGGAGCTCTAATTTCCTTTTGAAAATCAAAGTATACTTTCTAGAATTAAGAATTTTTTTGAAGACTGTGTGTAGCCACATTTCCCTGGCTAGCCTAGAACTTGTGACCCTCTTCCCTCAGGCTTCTCAGCAGCTGGGATTACAGGTGTGTGGCACTGCTTGGCAAGAAACTTCATTTTATATTAGAATACTTACGGGTGATAAAACAACCCCCTTAAATGGTAACCTGTTTGTGGATGCCAAACTTTTAATTATAAGCCTTATTCATATATTTTATTGCTAAATAATTTTGCAAAAACTTTTAAATTTTTGTTATATAACTGATAAGCTAAAGCTGCGTCGACATCTCAAATGACAAAGAAGTAAATCATTTTACAGAGGGCTCTGATGTCTTTTGTCTCTCCCCACCCCTTCCTCCCTTCAGACGAGGAGCCCCCTCTCTGGCTGTCCCTCCCAGGGATGCGCCTTCCCGCCGCTTGGGACTCAAACATCTATCAGTGGGGTAGGGGCGTCGTTCGTGGAGCATACTGTGTCCATACTGAAACGAACCCACCTGTACGCTGACTCGGGCTGTATTATGTTCCTGGCGCGGCTTCCCCCAGCAGAGCGCAGGGGAGCTTCATGAGCGCACGGCCCTGGTGAGCACCTTCGGCTCACAGCACCTTGGGCGCACAGACTGCCCAGGTCCAACCCGTGGTGCAGTCTGGTCGGTCACCTGGCCATGTTGCTTTTTGTCCACCAAAAAGCTTCCTAAGAAAAGGCAGGCCCAGTGCCTCTAGAAGTGCCAAGCATGGCACCAGGCTCTCCGGAACAGCCTTTAGCTGACCAGTGGGTACGAGACAGGACCGCACACACGGCGGCACCGGCCACATGCGCCACGGGAGGAGTGAGAAACATGGACAGGGAGGGACAGAGGAGACGAGAGCAGCTCATTCCGGGAGGGGAAAAGGGAGCTCGGTCTTAAGCTAATGGAAGAGGCTCTGGGTAAGAAGTGAGGGGCCTGGAAAGTAGCAAAAAGAGAAGTTCACTTCCCGTCGTGACACAGCCTAAGGCATGTCCTAAAAGAAGTGGCGTCCGGCCACCTTCCTGGAGGAGGGGCCCATCTTGGCAGCAAGGTGGTGGCGTTGAGATTTAGGGTTTCCTTTCTAGAAATGAAAAGGTCTTTTGGTGAGGAGCCCGATGGCTAGCTGACCTCAAGGCCCAGCCACCTTGAGCCTCCCGCCACTTCCCACAGCAGGGCAGGCGGCCTGTGATGCTTGTGCTGCTTATTTTAAACTCTGCATTTGTCCCATCCGGGCTTTTAACTTCTCATAGAAAATGTGAAAGGAAAGGAGTTGGCCTGTACTGACAGATTTTATCCATGTCATGATGTAACAATTTACTGCGGTACTGGGGATGGAGCCCAGGGCCTTTGCACTCAGCCACAGCCTTCACCTTTTTAAATATTTTTGAAACGGGGTCTCACTAAGTCACTAAATTGTTCAGGCTGGACTTGAGTTTACAGTCCTCTTGCCTCAGCCTCCCCGAGTGCTGGGATTACAGGCGTGTGCCATCGAAAGCCAGCCACGATCTGACTTTTAGCAAGACAGGAAACATTTGTAAATGGGTACAGGAGCACTTCGGTAATAGAGCCAAGGGGAAGACTGAGGGTGTCAGGGTGCAGGGGTGGCCTCGCGAGTCTGTGGGTGGCCGTGGATGAGAGAATCACTCCTCACTGTTCTGTTACTTTCAATGAGGGTAGGAGAAGCCACTAGGAAGTCTGCAGGGGAGATTGCACAGGAAGGGACGACTGTCTGCTGGACTGTTTCTTCTTGAAACTTTAGGGTGAGGAGGAAGACACTCTGGGAGGAGAGATAATAGCTGAGTAAATACAGTAACGACCTGGGTTTATTTTCTCGTGGGAAACTGTCGCCCAGGCGGGTAGATGGAAGACACAACTCTTGGTAAACAATGCTTTCCTAAGAATCTGCGTGGACCCCTTGAGACTTGTGGTAAATAGTTACTTCTTTTTTTTTTTTAAACCTTTCCTCCTATCACCACCTGTAGGAAAATCTGTTAGGCAGAGTAAATGAAGAGATGAAAAGTTATGAGAAAGCATTCACTTAAAAAAAATGAAAACAGGAATTTGCATGCTAACCTGGTGGAATAATTAATATATAAAGGCCTTCAGTATGTTAAAAAATGCCTCTTTAGAAGACTGACACTCAATTTCTAAGACCAGGTATCCAGTTAATAAACTCTTTCAAACTAGGATGTTCTGTTTTTATATTAAAAGTTGCTGCTAAGACATGGTGAATGAGTCATTGTAAGGCTAGTTTAAAATAGTTAAGGCTTTCTAAAAACCACTGCTGTTTATAAAATGTTTATTTATACAGGTATATTTTGTTTCAGCAGAAAAATAGTGGAATGATCCTTTGTACTGATAAGGCAACCAAATGCCATTTAAGCAGTTTACTATGGTAACAAAAAATTATAGTGTCCAGTGACTTTTGTTTTTTACATTTTTAGCTGCAATCATGTACACTTTAAAGACTGGCAACTCTAATCAGTAGTTTACTGTAAGATCCCAGTTAGCATAGGTTGTGAGAATAGAGTGGAGGTCAACCTGTAAATTAAAGGACAACTTGCCATCTTTGCCAAACTTCCAGTCATCTGCTTCATGTTTATTTTAGGTGCTGCCATAAGATCCTACATTTTAGACTATAATGATTTAGAGCTCATTCACAGTCAAATCTGGGAGGCTTGGTATGGAATCCTCACCCTCAGTGTCAGGCACATGCCTGTCACACGCCCCTCAGAGGGTGCAGAGACTTTGCATCACAAGAGCCAGGCAGCGGAGGGAAGGAAGTCCTGTCATCTGCAACAGCAGGGGACCTGCAGATCAACTCACAGAAACCCACGGCCAGGCCATCCCCATCCTTACTAGGTTTTCACTCTGGGCCTGGTGCCGGGCAGAAAGTTCCAAAAATGCCCTTCTCACATCTTGTGGGAGAGCAAAGCACACTCTCTGGGAGTGCACCAGCCACTTTCTACCCAGCCGCAGGGCTGTGTGACCTTAGTCACTGAGTCAGTTTCCTCATCCCAGTCAATTTCCTCATTCGTAAAGGAGGGAGTGACACAGAGGGACGGCTGTGAGGACAACATGACATAATCGCACGGAGCCTGGCCAAGGGTCACATTTCACTGCAGGAAGCTCTTCTTTTAATTATTAGACTTGCAAGCCATATTTTTGGAAGAAAAAGAGGATATTTGGACAAAAACAGAACTCTGTTAATGAAGTGAGACTAATTGAAAAGTCTTTACTCAAAAGTGACCATCTTGATTTAAGAGGAAAAAAAACACCTCAGTTCAGAAATCTCGAAAACTGTATCTGAAGCTGTTCTTACCTGAAGCCGTTGCACCAAGAGGCGCTAAGTGGATCATCTGGCCAGCTGACCCAACTTGTTTTTTGAGAATGGAAGGGATATATCCCGACTGATTGTAAGCAGTGTAACTTCCAAGATTTCCTAGTGATGGGTCATAAAGTTTCAGTCAGAAGGCAGATATTTGTGAGTGCCATAGAATAACTCTGAAGACTAATCTGATTCTGTGTACTATTTTTTGAGCACCTGCTATGCTCTATCTAGGCTATGCTATGCTCGGCACAGTTGCCCCCACCCAGCCCCTAGAACAACCCTCTCAGGAGCCCATTATCATTATACACACTGAGCTTCTGTGAGGATAGTGGTCTGCCTCAGTTTCCATGGTTATGCTAGGTCTTCACATCCGGGTGTTCCCTGCCAGGCACCCCTGATCCCTGAAGCATTCTTTGTGCCTTTCTTCATTTTCCAAACCTGTTACAAGTGGGTTTCCTCTCCCAGGCTTGTTGTAGGGATCAAGTACTAGGAAGCAAAGCCCAGGCGTAGAATCACATCAGCTCTCAGCATCCCCACTACCATCCACACCACTATTATCGATCGATCAGTCAGTCTGGTGGCCAGAAGGGGGGAACCTAAGGTGGGGAAAGGGGTCCCTACTGGGGTGAGATGACAGAGGACGAGGGTCAACAGAGGGATAGAGGCACAGGAACCTGGTGGGCTGACGGGGCTGGGGTGCTACGGAAGGAAAGGCATGGAAAACCCCCACTTTGTGGCTTAGGTGACTCAGAGGAGCAGAGTAGGAGGAGAAGCAGGTTTTTGGGAAAGACTTGGTGTCCTGAGGCTGTTCACATTGGGGAGGCTGAGGAGGCTGGTTTGGAGATGTGAATGTTCAGGGCCTGGGGGTTCTGGGGTCTGGGCTTTGGGGACTACAAAGTTCAGAGACCTGGAATGGACCCCCAAGGAGCATCCGCATTGAGGGAAGCAACAGGGGAGGAGAGATGAAGAGAGAGCTGGATGGAGGCAGAGCAGGCTTGCAGGGTGGAGCTGCAAAGGCTTGCAGCATGGAAAAAGAAGTAGCACAGGAGGCTGAGAGAGTCAGAGCTTGGCACCGCCCAGGGGAGGCCACCAGGGTGATGCCGGGAGCTCTGCACCAAGAGGCAGGACAAGGACAAGGACAAGGACAGTGGGCAAAGCCAGAGCAGGATGCGCTAAGCAGCCTCGCTGTGCAGGGAGAGACACAGATGGCTAAGAAGGGTGATGGGGCTCTGGCGGCCCAAAGAACTGGTCCCCAGGCAGCTAAAACTGAAGGGTCCTCTGTCCATATGTCTGGATACTAAGCTCTGTGCCCCTGCTGTCCCCAGGCCTGGCCACAGCAGGCTCTGAACAAATGTTTGCTCTTGAAGCTACAAACATTGGAGAGTAGCAATGAACTTTCCAGACCCTGAAGGATCTCGCCCTGAAGTTCTTACCCTATTGAATTTTACACAAGTACAACTGCCTAAATGAACCCTTTTCTTACAGCTCTTACTCGGTCTGAATCAGTAGCCAGTCTTTTATTTCAAAAAGACTTTTGGGAAGGAAGGTCAAAGTCACAACCGCATCTAATAGCAGGGCCTACTGCATAAGGAGAATCTTGGGCATAATTGTATGACAATATTCAAGCAAATATTATTTCCTCCGTCTTACAGATGGAGAACCTGGTAAACAACTCATCCAGAATCCCAAATCTAGTGAGTGACAAAGCAGGGATGTGGCCGACACGAAAAGCCTGGCGCTGAGCAGGTGTGTGTCCAATACTGCCAGAAGGAGAGGCGAGGAAAAAGAATGAAGAGAAAACCAAGTCTTCTTAAGCTATCTTGGCGAATTATCCCAAGCACCTGTGAGCTGCAGAGTTTTAGGCTGGAGCCAGTGGTTGGCATTGTGGAAACCGGTGACATTAATCCCCTGGGAAATAGACGATCTCCTTTTTCTTTTAAATGATTGTTTTTGCTTAAAAAATGAGTTTCAGAATTTAAAAAAATCCCAGGAATACTGCTCACAGAGTTAGAAAACACTCTTTTCATTCCTTTCAACAGAATTATTAGCCTAATTTCTGAAGGTTGCCAACATAAATTTAAGACGAGAAGTGTAGAGCTTTTTGAAAGGGAAACAGTATCCGGAGCCCAACTGCTGTAGCAGGAGGCTCATGGGGACATGGAACACTTCTTTCTCCCAGCCCTGACCTGACTTCTAGAAGCAGGTAACCTTGGCCCTGTAGGACAGGGTCAGGGGCAAAAGTTGAGCAGAAAACTAGACAAGAGTCAAAGAACAATGTGCTCATTCAGCAAACGCAGAAATTACCTTGTGGGTCCTTTAATATTTCGGGGAAACTTTCATTGCATGATAGTTTTTCAATTGGTTTTATTATGCTTTCTTCTAAAGAGAAGGCAGATGGAAAGAAAGAATGAATAGTAAGGAGAATGTTACAGAAAAAGCAGAGAACAAATGAATTAGATGATTCATGAAATAACTCTTAAGAGAAAATGTTCCAGTGTGTATCACAGCTTTCTTGGTGCCAATTGTGTGTCCCCCAAGGTGCAAAGCTGTATGTTGTCATCTGAACTGGTTTGTATAACTGCCTGGTTCTATGAATACTGTTTTTAAATAACAGGAGAATAAGTGAATTACAAGGCTGCGTTTTAGCTCTATTAAATGGGTAAATTAAGTATTTACAGAGTGTGAAAAACTTGTAAAAAGTGCAAGTGTGTTGATGTCACATCAGGACACCTCCCTAGGCTGCATACTTGCTAGAACCACAATTGTCAAACTTTAGAAATCCAATACCACTTCTTTTGTGTGTATGGCAAATGGGGACTGAACCCAGGGCCTTCCCACTGAGCTACATCTCCAGGCCCTTTTTATTTTTTATTTTGAGACAGGGTATCACTGAGTTGCTAAACTGCCCAGCCTGCAATCTTCAGCCTCCCAGAGTGCTGAGCTTATAGGTGTGCACCATCACGCCCAGCCGTCACCCACATTTTTAAGAGATGGCATCTCGGTATCTCGTCACACACTTTTACATTGATATCTAAAGTTTTTCAGCGTAAGTTAACAGTTGCAAATAATGTTATTTCTGGAATAAAGAAATTATAAACACTTAAAAAATAAAACCATTTTATCTTTCAATATAACCAAGGGAATCTAAATACCATGTGATTTTATGCCCACCAATACTTATGTAAAAATATATCCATTCACATTTGGAAATTTCACATGAATTCTCTTCTCCTCCTAAATCATATATTTTTGTAATGCTAGGAATAGAACCCAGGGCTTTGTATATCCAGGCAAGTGCTCTACCATTAACCCTCTGCTTTTACCCTTAAAATTATATTTTCATTCATATCTTAGCTTCCAAATTTTATTCAAATATAACTTTAGGCTTAGAAGTCTTTAAATTGATCACTCAAAAATATGTATGAATTTTTTAAAGTTTTAAATTTCTGTAACCATATTACTTTTTTCTGGATTAAGTTATAATTAGAATGATTCATTATATATAATTAAAGGGAAAAGATGGGTATTACAGATTTTGATTACTAAACATGAAAAGTAAATTTTCTTATAAACGCCTCCCCCCCCGCTCCCAATAGATAGAACCACTGAGAAACTTGGCTAACACAGATAAGTTTCTGGGAATGAAAGGTGTTTTGTTATAGCTTTGCCAGTCTATTCTTTGTACTCTTCAGAGATGCAGAGTATCTCTGAAATCATACAGTGATCTCATAAAAATGATCTTTAATCCCATGAGCTAACGACTCCTTCAATCTCCTGGAAGCTAAGAACTGAAAACCTCCTGCCTTAGACAGGATTTTCTGCAGTCTTCAAGGATCACTTACTTTCTCAACACTGACTGCAGTGTAACAGTCCCTGTGCTTGGCACCCCAGATATTCTTACATTTTGGGAGGAAACACATCATCTTAACCAGCAAGAAGCCTTCTTTCCTCTTGTGACATAGGAGGATTAAGGAACACTTTGCTATTTTATAAGGAGATCTGTCAAGGAGAGAATTTGGATGGAAGGTGAGGATCTGGTGAATGATTCCTTTAGAACTATGTGCTCAAGTCTGATCTTTGTAACTTGTGGGTCCCCCTCCTGGGGCACACATACCTCTGCTGGAGGAAGGTAGTTAGAATATTTAAAAGGAAACGCCTATAGAAGGCAAGCAGGATTGATATTTTAAATATATTCTTGTGTTACCTGCGTTATTCCTCTTGAAAGCAAGTTCTGCTCCTGTGGGTCCCAGTGACTTAGGAAACAGCTGATTATTCCAAGCATATGAGTTTATGTCCTTTCCGTTGGCTCTGAGGGACACATGCTTGGGATTTACACCTTGGAAGAACAAAGCAGTCATTTCAAAGGTTTGTGTGTGATCACAAACTGGAAGGAAAAAGGGAATATATCCAAATGAAGCTAGACATACTGTGGACAGGAGACTAGAGATAAATTTAGGTTTAAAGGTAGCAAATACTTGGTTAAAACCAAACCCTAACAAGATCCTAAATCCTCAGCACAAACCTGGAATTGCTGACAATGCACTTTATAAACAGACTGCACTCTCTATAATGTAAGTAATTGTAAACATTTGACACGGTTCCTATTCGTCTTGTAAAAACTGGGAAGGCACAAAAATTTTTCTTCAAAAGAACTGGAAGTTCCTTGTCACTCCCTTCAAATGTACACTTTCAGCCAGACCTTGGTGAGCAGCTGGCATAACAGGGAAGACAGAAGTGTGATCTGGAACTCAGGGAAATCCAAAAAGCTCCAAAGCAGACCTGTAAAGAGCCATCTGGGATGCTTATGTTATACAACTGTGGTCTCTAGTGGGTTTTTTTTTAGGCACCAGGGCCATGTTTTGTGGAGGCCAGTGTTTCCACGGACCTGGGTGAGGGTGGTTTAGGGATATGATTCTTTCTCACAAGGAGCCTGCAACCTAGAATCCTCTTATGCACATTCACAGTAGGGTTTGTGTGCCTATGTGCATTCACAGTAGGGTTTGTGCTCCTATGCACATTCACAGTAGGATTTTCCTTCCTATGAGAATCCAGTGCTGTGGCTGATCAGATGGGAAGCTCAGGCAGTGATGGGAGTGATGGGGAAGGACCAGAAATACAGCTTTGCCTGCTATCCAGCTGCTCACCTCCTGCTGTGTGACCCGGTTCCAAAGAGGACCAGTACTGGCCCATGGCCCTAGAGCTGGTGACCTCTGGTGTACGAGACCAAGGAAAGCCTACAGTTTATCACTGAGGAACTGGAACAGTAGTCTTGGAAATGCTCTTGAAAAAGAGGACAGTTTGAATCATTTCTGGTTTTCTGAAATCTGTGAAATGTCAAATCAGTGTGGGGCCTTGGTACCAATGGTCAAAGGGGTTGTTTTAACCTTCTGAAAGAGATTTGAAGACTCCTTGACTGAGGTCTTCAGTCAAGCCTTGAAGTCTTATGCATGGTGCCTTCATCAGCCGGTGGAGATGCCATCTCCGAGGCTGCCATTGATTTAGAAAGTTAGAGCTGTTCCAGGAAGGATGAGCTTTTGCTTTTTGCAAATGGAATCCCTTACGAAGGTTTCACATTTATGAAGTGATTATCCGTGGACAATGAAAGGGTTCAAACCCTCAGCAGCAATGGCAACCCTGCCATTGCTGACGAAGCAGACATAAGAAACACAGCAGCACTGACCAAGACCTAGTGCGGCAGAAGTCAGTCTGTCCCCAGTGGGAGGGGCTTTCTGCAGGGCCACAGTGACCGACAACCTTGGTCACATGTGGCTGTTCCTGAAAGGTTATCCAGGAGCCACATGCCCTGGAGATGCATTTCCCAGATGTCTGCATTTGCCTCAGACCCCTTCCCACGCCTTTCACCCCTTATGAAGACCCCAGTCCCCCACCCCGATGGCAAGATTTCTCTCTCAGAAACTTGCCCACTGTCCCTCTTAACAAAGCAGTCTGATCTAAATCTCGATTCCTTGACTGTGAGCGAACTCTTCACTGCTCTTATCCCCAGCCTTCTGGATACCATCTCACACAGTAATAAGTAATAATATAGTTTCAGAACTAGGAACTGTGAGCTTCAACTGTGACCCATCACCAAGTCTCTAAGGAAGCACTGAATAATTCCCTCCCTTCTTTCTGTCTCATTTTTATTCCCTCCTTGCCAATTCTTTTTATTCTTACTTTAGATTTTTTATTTTGAGACGGGGGTGTCTCACTAAGTTGCGTAGGCTGGCCTTGAACTCATAAATCTCCCACCTCAGTCTCCCAAGTAGCTGGGATTATAGTCGCACTCAAACACTCCTGGTTAATTTCTCTCTTTTTTCCCTTTTAAAAAAATTTCCCTTTCTCATAGGGTATAACTCTGTATGGATTTTGCCTTCTAATAAAACACCCACAAACAGACCTATAGCAGGCAGTTATCTAACAAATAAGGAAGATGCAGTCGGGCTGAGTACTCACATTAAAAATTTTTTACTCAAAAAGAAAGTACAAGGTAGGGGGAAAACTACTGCCTTGGCCAAATCCCTCAATTTTTTTTTTCCTAAATAAAATAGATGCACTATTGAAGATAATTGGTTTAATGTAAGGACGTAAGATAAAGATTTCAATTTTATTTGGAACAGTTTTATTATAGAAATTATTTATTACCATGTGAGCTTTTATTGGACCATTATGCAGGGGCAGAAATTAACATACATACTCATTATCATCATTTGATATTATAATGATACACATCATTATCTGACGATAGTCTTTCACATTACAGGAGATTTTAAAAAGTCATTTAACAAATATTTACCGACCACCTACTGTGTGCCAGGCAGTGCATGTGGCATTGGAGAAAAAGTGATAAAAAATAAGTAAATGAGCCAGTTTCTACTCTTTTGGCTTTTGCAATCTAATGAGAAGGGAGACATTTTTAGTTATAATTAAGAAAATAATCAGCAGTGTGCACATTGTTTAGGAGAAGGTAAATGTCCAAAGCAGCAGAATCCTTAAGCAAATAGCGATTTTAAGCTGAGCTGTGAATCACAGTGAGGGTGGGAAGGTGTGTTCTTGGGAGAGGCAACAGTGGGTCCCAGACCTGGGGTGGAGACAGAGGACCAGGGACGCGGGCCTGGGTGCAGCTGGCACAGCAGAGCGGGACGACACGAGGCTGCAGAGGAAGGAGGGGTCAGGTCACTGAGGATTGTGTGTGTCAGCTTAGGATTGGAAAATGGGGGCCTGGGATTTAGCTCAGTGGTACTACGCCTGCCTCTCAAAGCATAAGGTCCTAAGTTCAATCCCCGGTACCGCCAAAAAAGAAAAAGAAAAAAGAAATGGAAAATGGAACAGGGGAGGCGAACACAGAAACAGCAGTGGCCACTCACTGGGTAGGTGGGGTGGAGAGAGGAGGGGAGTGGTGACAGGAAGGGAGAAGGGTCCTCCGACCAGGGGTCAGGTGTGCTATGGAGTGCGCTGTAGCTGGCCCTGGTGCCTGGGTGCCCTCAGCTCACACTGAGAGTCCTCGCTGCAGGCCTAGGGTTGAGGCAAGAGGGCAGCCCTGGGAGATCCGAAAGCAGTGCCCTGTTTGCAGCTACTGTGGGCTAATTAAGCACCTGAGGCTCCCAAGGGAGCTGAGATGACTGCAGTTCCACTGCAGGTAACAGAAAACAGAACCTTCAAATCCCACTCCCAGTTCCCAGCCAGCCAGGAGCTGTCAGTAACCACGCGCTGTGTCTCCTTCGCTGAAGGCCAATCTCACACGGGTACCGGTCCTTGCAGTGTCATGTCATGCTGCCCTGCAATTTAGGGTACATTTCTAGAGCTCTCCTAATCCTGACAGTTGGAATAAGACCTTTACCACTTCGCTTTGAGGTGAAAAAGAAGTCCCCAGTGATATTACTCTTTCTTGTACCTGAAGATATCCAACTATAAAAATAGCAACACGTCCTACACAAGTACCAAGGGTTGCTCCTTATTCGGGGCTCTAACTCCTGCATGCCTGCTGCTTCACACTAAGTGCTCAATAAATATCTGTTCAAGTGACGGAACCGGGCTCAATTCTAGCTTCGAATCTCAGCTAGTTCTGGATGGGGAGGCAACTTCCATCAAAGAGTGTCAGCAGGGTAACAGCCTCATTTTAGGTTTCAAGCAATCCTTTGTCATTTTGAGTCTACTTCCTTTTTCTTTTAATGTTTAAAATCGGAATTAGTACATGACTGCAGTACACAATGATCCCATTTGTCTAGGGAAGTGGGTACATGGTGAGTGTACTATCTAAGTCTCAATTATAGCCATACTCTGCTCCCGGGTGACTGCAGAATCCCTTATGTCTTTCTAGTGAAAGACGAAATGATGGGACAGGTCTCAGACACCCTGAAATGTGTTCCTGAAAGCCACATTAGGAAGAACCATGAAAAGTGGTGGTTTGGAACCGTTTATCCTTTGCCAATGAGTCACAGTAGTCGTTTCTACCACCAGAGGGCGCCCTTCTATTATTAGGGAAGCACCCCCAATCCCCCCAGGGGTTCCATGTCCTATCACACTGCCCCAAAGAGTTGTCCACATTTTCACTCTAATTCCTCACCTCTCATAACTTTGTAGCCTCTCTCTCCCACCCGGACCTCCCTTCAGCATTCCAGACTGAAACTACTGCAGGTCGCCAGTGAGGCCTCTACTGTCCAGCCTAATATTTCTGTCCCTTCCTACCCAGCTGCCCTCCCGAGTAAACGCCCCTTCTGGCTTCTGGACACTGCCACTCCTGGCTTCCCCACCTTCCTTCTTCCCCGGAAGGCTCCCTGTTCCTTCTCCTTGCCCTCATTTTCTAGGCCCATCCTCATTCTCAGTCTGGGGCCACAGAGCCTCCATAATCTGCTTACAACAAAACAAACAAACATTAGCTAACTTGCTTAGATCTTCACACGCTCAGGGTGGTGAGGTTTTGCTGTGTCCTTGAAGACCTCATCGCAGTCTCTTCAACCTCACTGTTCCTGCGGTGGCCTCCTCCTCCCTTCCTAGCACGACGGTCCACCCCGAAGCCTTCACTTTCTCTGCAGACAGTGACTGTAACTCACTCGGCACCGTGGCTAAACCTATGCACCCACTGTGCCTTCTATTGTCTGTTTCATTCATTTCTAAACCTTTGTATCAGCGTCGTTCTCTTTCTCTCCCATTGACTAACAGTAACAATGGGTCCCGATGGGATCCCTAGAACTGAAATGTATGTGGTTGCCTAAAAGGTACAGAGAAAAACATGCTATGTATCAATCTCCTGCTAGCAATCCAGTCCCAACCCTTCCTCCATCTCCTCTGCAAACCAGCTTCTGGGAACTGAGGACCCGCCCACTTCGGGAGATTGACGTGGGAGAGATAAATCTTCTTCCGGTGGACCCAGCTGCCTAGCCCCTGTTTAGAAAGCTGTGACTGGCTGCGTCCACGGAAACACAAAGCAAAGGTGGACTAGGTGCATCTCTTTAAAAACTGATTCCCTTTTAGATCAGGTTAAATTTTACAATTTTCTTTGTACTTGGGTTTAGAGGACAAAATGCGAGGGGCAGGTGCATCATAAACGCCTGACTGTGTCTAGGTCTTCCCTCCGCTCCAGCTCATACACCCAGCTGTCTACTGCAGAGGTCAGCCGGCTGTCTGGTGGGCTTCCCTCATCCTCCACTCCGCACTGCTGTCCTCGCAAAACCTTCACCCCGCTGCCATGTCAAAACCCAGCCCCTGCACCGGTTCCTTCCCCTCTGGGCCGGCACCGAGTTTCATCTGTCAGCAAGTCCTGTTGGTTCCACCACCAGACACATCCATTTCTTTCTCCTCCCTCCCTCCCTCCCTTCCATTTTTTTTCTTCCAGTGGTAGGGATTGGACCCAGGGCCTTCACACTGACCTACATTTTTTGTTTTGAGACAGGGTCTTGCTAACTTCCTAAGTTGTCCAGGGTTGCCTTGAACTTGAAACCCTCCTGCTTCTGCCTCCCAGAGTGCTAGAATCACAGGCATGTGCCACAACACCCAGCTCTGCGTGTTTTAAAGACTTCTAGTGGTAGAGGTAAGGGGTCCAGAAAGTCCTTGGCAGCAGATATACCCACCAAAGAGCCCTGCAATTATACATTCTGTGCCACTTTGTGCTCTTTCCTGGAGTTCCCGAGGGGTCTGGCCTGACCTATCTATCTTCTGGCTGACAGTAAACATTTTGTTTTCTCTGCTCACCTGGAAGGTATCTTGACTGTTTCAAGTAGTACTGCTTAGATGCGGGCACAGCTGACGGTTCGGAGTCAGACTTGAGAGAGACAGCAGCAGGCACGCTCTTGTTTTCCCTGCCCGGGTGGCTGGCACCTAGGAGTCCCGACTCTGGAAGCCTGGAACGTCAACACGGACACTGTTAGGAAAGCGGACCTTTCCCATGCCCTCTGAAATGGCTTCTGTTGGTCCCCTTGCTGACAAGAATGGTAATGACATGCCCCCCCACATCAGCAGCATGGAGAGGCTTTTCCGGTGCCAGACCAGATGTGGCGGAAGCTTCCAGCAGTAGTGCGGATTGAACCCAAGGCCTTTGCACTGAGCTTCTTCCCCAGCCCTTGTTTGTTTGTGTGTTTCTTTATTTAGACAGGTCTCACTAAGTTGCCCAGGCTGGACTCAAACTTGTGGCCCTCGTGCCTGGGCTGCCCAGAGCCCTGTGATTATGGTGTGTGACACCACACCAGCTGGCAGAAGGCTTTTAAAACCTAGCAGCAAAGTGCTGCTGTACCGTACATTCTGATCTTTTCTGAAACCACCCTCTGCAGCTGTTTCTGTGTAGGAATGGATGACTTTGAAGGAGATGTTAGAACCCGGCGTCTGTTCTCTCTTCCTCTACTTCATGACTGCCATGCAGTGAAGGGGCCTCCTCTGTCACATGTTCCTACCATGATGCTTTGGGCCTGGGCCAGGCGACCATGGACGGAAACTGTGAGCCAAATAAACCCTTCTTCCTTGTAAGTTGATTGCCTCTGTTATTTTGTCACAGTGGTGGAAGGCTGACTACCACAAGGATGACGTGGACTTTTTCTTAAGTTCAGGTATTTTAGGGAAGAGCAGCTGTGGAACATGTAAGGTCTATGTTTATTTATGTTTAATAAAATAAGGTTGATGTGTAGTAAAAATATGAATCTAAAATCTTACTGAAACGGAGAATCTTTTTTCTTCTTTTCTTTGAAAACACCAATGCTTGGCTTCTTGGAATGGGAGGCTCCGAAGTCACCATCCTCAAACTCTTCCCAGACATCTCCAGACTTGAAGACAGCCTGGCCCCAGCGCCTCCTCGCGGTTTTATGGCCCAATGTGCCGATCGGCTTTGGGGAGAATCGGTCGTTATAATCTTTAATCGTTTTCTGGATGCCTTTCATGCACAAGTGATCCCATCAGACCCTGAGTCCCTGTCTTTCAAAGAGCCTTCTGCAGACAGCTGTGTCCTGTGTCACTTCCTCACAGGGACGTGCTCTGACAAAGCCATGTTTAGGTGACGTCATTGTACAACTGTCACACAGTGAGCTGACATGCCCCACATGGCCAGCCTACGACATGCCAAGGCTGTGTGTTAGAGCCACTGCTCCACTTAAAAACACTGTGAAATGACTGGTGGGATACTTAAGATTTAGGGTCAGTACTCTCAGCTACTCTTTATTCTCTTGCATGGTGACAGAGATTGAACCCAGGGGCTTTACACTGAGCTACATCCTTTTAAAAATTTTAATTTTGAGACAGGGTCTCAGGAAGTCACTAAGTTGCCCAGCCAAGGCTTCAACTTGATTCTCCTGCCTCAGCCTCCTGGAGTGCTGGGATTACAGGTTTGTACTACCACGCCTGGCCCTCATTCTTTTTATTCCTTTGAATTCCTTTGTGTGGAAGTAACTGTTAAAGGAAATCTGCAGCCTGCCAGCTTTTAAACTTTTATTCTGCAAGTTATGCTGTTACACACCCTATCAGAATGTTACATGGTGTCATGTGGAGCTGCTCCCGGAGGAAGCAGAGCTTTTCCATCTTCCGGGACAGTTTTGGAAATAAATGCCTGGAGACAGAGCCCGAACCGCACCCGCCCGGCTATGTCCATGTCCTGCCCGGTGTCGCTGTTGGCTACTTACAGCCGGCGCGTTTCTGAGGAGGCTTGGGAACAGCGTCTGGGGCGGCTGCAGCTGGCTCTGTTGCTTTGGGGGCTGCAGGCTCCCCGCGCTCTGTGGCAGCTGGATGACCTGCAGAGGCTGGGGGACGTGAGTGGGCCGGGCCGCCCCGACAGTCTGGGCCGTGACATCTGGCAGAGTCTTAGGCTCTAGTTCAGCGGAAGGCGGCTTCGATTCCAGGGGCTGCAGCTGCTTATTGAAAGTCTGTGTGGATTCCAGATGATTCGAGGAAGGGCCTAACACCTGGCCCACTTGGAAGTATGGGTGTTTCAGTGCCTGTGAAAGCACAGAGATGTTACATTAACATTTATCTAGTCTAATCGGCCCCAGCTTAAATTATGTGCACTCTTCCCTTGGGATATATTGCTCACCATTAACAGTGTAAGACCGTTTCTGTTTATTTGGTGGGTTGATTTTTTTTTTACTTGGTTTGTTTTTTGAGAGAGGGTCTCACTGTGTAGTTCTGGCTGGCCTTGCACTCACCACCTGGCCCAGCTGGCCTCAAACTTGCTGCAACCCTCCTGCCTCAGCCTCCCAAGTGCTAGGATGACATGTGTACACCACCACACCTAGCTTGATTTCTTTTTTCCTTTCTTCTTTTTTTTTTTTTGTTGTTTGTGGTGCTTGTTACCAAACCCAGGGTCACTCACACATGGTCATCGTGTACTCTACCACCGAGCTACCCCATCGGCCTTCCAACTTTAATTCTTAAGTAATCAGATCTCTTGAGTGTCTCGTTCTGATTTCTTCTATTACTTTAATATTCATGTTCTCATCCTGAAGTTAAATATTCATACAGGCTTTCTTTCAGTCTTTAATGATTTAATGTCATTCATATATATAAAATAAATATGTAAATATATGCGTGCCTCAGCCTCCCGTAGGATTAAATAACACACATTATTCAATCCTTTTGGGAAGTCTGCTGAGAAGAACCGAAATTCCCTTTTCCCCGCTTGTGATGCAGCGTCCCCCGTACACCAACTAGTGCACCCCGCGGTGTGGAGCTCTGTCAGTCCCTGGGCCAGCGCGTTCGTTCGCGCGCTGAACTCGGGCCCTTGCGCTTTCGAGGCAGGTGACAGAACCACTGAGCTAAATCCCCGGCCGTCTCTCACTTCTTGTTCAAACTGTCTTGGCTACTCTCTTTCCCATTTGTTCTTCCAGATGGCCTTAGAGGGCATTTTCTTACGGTAATTTTTTTAAAAAGAGCAAACTAAATATTTGGAAACTTTCACATCGAATTTATATTTAAATGGTAAGAATACAACAAAATGTAAGCTTTTTGCAAATAAGGCATGGCGTTACCATAGTCGGGAACACAGGGCGGGCGCCACAGTGCTGCCCTCTAGTGGAACACTTGCCGCTGTGTACAGCAAACTAAAACCCCACCTCAGCCAGAGGAGGGCGCAGAAAACTCACTAGGGCACAGGATGGCAGAGATTCCTTTTTGCTGCCCAAGATGAGCGGCATCCTAACTGGTTTGTCCCATCCTGAATTATTTGATTCCATTCTGCCTCTGCCCTGTAAGCTCCCTCATCGGAAGCTCAAGATAAAGGAAAATACAGCACCTATAGAACTGCATTTCTCCCCAGGATCTCATATGCCTAGAAATTGATTCCTTACATATACTGCAGGTCTTCATTTTCTTGGTAAAATCCTGGTTGAGAAAAGATTTGTCTTTATAGGAGAAAACACCCTGCTATCGTAAAACCTCAACATTTTAAAGAGATGTGGCAGGGAGCTTTCTCGCACCTGCCTTGCTGTTGGTCGCTTCTTTGGATCCCAATTCAACATTTCGGTCATCAGATGAATGGCTTCATTACTGGCGTTGGGAATAAGAGTTTTTAAGTTGATAGGAACGCATTGGGGAAATCGGAAGTTCATGGAGGACGCAAGCTGGTATCCTTCGGGCCAGTCACTCTGTTTAAGGAATATAACAAGTGCCAGCAGGGGTGAGCAAAAATTGCATTGTTTTAGTAATCATTTTTAAAACAGCAATAATATAAAAATCACTCAGGTATGAAAATTTTAATGCTAATTTATATAAGTAAATGTGAAAATAAAATACCAGACACACTATATGATTTAGTCCTAAAATACCCACATGGAAAAAGAACATTGAGCTAAGAATTAGGAAAAACCAAGAAAGCACTTTCATAATTAAACTCTAAAGATGAAGATGGTGACCTTGGTGACTCTGAACTAAAATGACAACTGCTGTTTACAGAAAGGCTGTGTCCCACCAAAATCTTCATTATATTATATATCAAGTCTAATGTTAAAAATTACACATACCTTGGAAATGATAATTATATTAAAGCTTTAATATCTACAATTCTATGTCTAATGACAAGGCACACACTGACTTAATTAGGATATAATTGTTCTTAGTTTACACTTTTTAAGTACACCTTAGAAATAAGGTCTACCAAAAATGTGATATTAATTGAAAAGTACTGTACTCAGAGTTTAAGAAACCAAATATCTATGGCAGAGAAATATAAATCCAAACAGGAAAGGAATAGAGGAAGTAAGGTCCAGACCCCAGGGGTTAATAGGCCGATGACAAAGGCATTCACAGAAGGGAAGCATTTGATCAAGGCTGGCCATCTAGTTATCAGCCGATCACTGACCCGAAGTCACGCTCTAAATAGATATAATTTTCTTGGGCCAGGAATTTAGCTCAGTGGTTCTGCTGCCTGCATCACAAGTGCAAGGACCGGAGTTCGATCCCCAGTACCAAACAAAAATTTTTCTTGAAGTTCTTAAGGAAAGGCAAGCACTGTTGTCTTACAGTCTGGTGGGATTCTGGCTTCTTATCTTACCCCTCCCCCCAAAAGTATAAGAAAACCATTAAAGTATAAAGCTATTTGAAAAATCAGATACATCAGCAAAATTTATAAATGATCAAAAGATATAAAATTCAAAGTAAAGTAGCAAGTTATAAATAAAAGTCATCACGATTTAGGGACAAGAGTACTTACTTTCTTGGGAGTCCCTAAAACTTGGCAGATTTTAAAGATTTCATCCACCTCACTTGTCCCCGGGAAAAGCGGTCTTAATGTATAGAGTTCCGCCATTATACTTCCCACGGCCCACACATCGATGGGAGAACTATATACTGAAGATCTTAATAAAACTTCAGGAGCACGATACCTATAGAAATAGCAACAAGACCAAAAACAGGTGATTTGGAGTGAAACTTCGCACGTGGAGGAATTCATTTCTGAACAAGCTGTTAGGGGCGTGACCTGGAAAGGCACATCCTTGTCTTCAGCCCCTGCCTTCCCTCTCTGCTTCCCAGTTGCCATGGGAGAGACCTCTCCCGGCCCTACCCTTCTGCTGTGCTGTTCTGCCCTGGAGGCAGCCAGCCACGTGGACTAAAACCAAGAGCCATTTAGCTTCTCTTCCTTCAAGAAGTGGGCGTGGAGTATTTTGTCCCAGCAACAAGAAAGGGCCTAAGACAAATCTCCTTCCAAAGAATCTTCCTGCAAGAGGAGAGTCTCCAAAGCTAAATTCACATTAAAAATAATAAAACTACTATAGTATTTGAGCTCTTATCACTTAATTTGTTTAGGAGGATAAATGTCAGTGTCTTCCTGTATTCAAGCTTTGTTTTCAATAACTGCAATGTGCTATAAGCCTCAAAGACTTGAATTTTTGGTCCTGAATTTATTAAAAATTCTGAATTAGGATTTTCAAGTGATCTGGAACAAAATGAAACCAAAATTTAATGGACTTGTTTACAAGGAAGCAAGATGTCACTTAAATCATTTAAACTGGTTTACAAAGTAATTCTGCAAGGACAATGACAGATGGCAGAAGCGAGATTACACACGGCCATGCTGAAGTTTTGGGGTTATTTCTTATAGTCAACATCAGTTTCATCACAAAAAATTTGCTAGTTCAGTTACTCTACTCCTGGATGTGTATATGGATTTGTAAGTCCTGACAACTACAGTTTGTATTTTGATTGGTAGAGTGTGTGGATGCAATTCCAAAATAGACACACATCTTAACTAAGTATACTTCTACTTTCTTGGTGTCTTAATTTAGCAAGAACACTTTTCATGGGGCCGGGGATTTAGCTCAGTGGTTCTGCCGCCTGCCTCATAAGAGCAAGGACCCAAGTTCGATCCCCGGTATCAAAAAAAGAGAACACTTTTCATGACGATGTGCTTGCATGGAATTTGTATTTGTGCTCCCACTGCAAAACCATATTTTTATCTTCAGTGCTGAACCTAACCGAAAATACAGTGGCACTCACAGTAATGTCAGATGTTTCATCTCTCGCAGAATGAACAACCCAAAGTTTTACCCTGATTCAATGAAATTTAAGTCATTATTAGAAACAAGAGAACTGATTTTTCCTTTGAACCACATGAAGTACTCATTTAAAGCCAGCATCATGTAGCTGTGAAATTCTTTCTCCCCTGAAGCAGCTTATACTTTCACAGCCATTTACTGCCTTTTGTAACTTGCGTAACAAAACTTGAAGTCAAAGATGAGTGAAATTATCTTAGAAGAAGAGTCATTGACCTAAAGGAGAGGTAGAACCTTCTAGAATAATGTGAAAATTCACCCAAAGCTACGTTTGCCATCTCTGGACTCTTCTTAAGACAGTGACTAACTTTTCCAATGGGTTCTGGTTGTCACTAGGTCATGACCATGGCCCTTGTGATGGGTGACAAATAAAACACGTGTTTTGTATAGGTTATCAGCATTTCTCTTAAGAAACAGAAAAAACGCCTATTTTTTTTCAGTAAATTTGCACCTTTGTTTTTTGGAGTTCACTGTCGATAAGAGATTGCACTGCAAAATAATTTCATCAGAAAGCACTACCAATGCATTCCTTAAGGCTGTTGTAACCAAGAGCTCAACCTGGATGGCGTAGTGTTCTGACAGTTCGGGAGCCCAGCAATCTGAGCTCCAGGTGCTGGTGTGGCAGTGATCCCTGAAGGTCCTAGGGGAAATCTGTTCCAGGGAAATCCATTCTAGCTTCTGGTGTTGCCAGCAATTCTGGGCACTGCTGGGGTTGTGGACCCGGCATCCTGATCCCTGCTTCTGCCAGCACAGTGCTGTTGGCTGGCTGTCCTCACAGCCTCCCCGTGTATGGGGCCATCTCAGTGTCTCCCTTCTAAGGAGCAAGGACCCCCACAGGCCACTATGACCTCAGCTAAACTCGATTACATCTGTGAAGACTTCGTTTACCATTTAAGGTCACATTCACAGATATCAGTATATCTTTTAGAAGATGCAATTCAGCCTGTAATAGCAAACAGGGAGAGAGTTATAGATATATATCATGTAATAATCACTAGAAGAACATTCAGACTACATCGGATATGATCTCCAGGTACACTGCTGAGTGTTTACTTCCGACACCCTCTGTGCACCCCAAATTCTACCAGTGGACATCTCAAAGGCCACCAGTGGCTGCCAAACACTTCTCCAGCTGACCCCCAGACTGAGGCCCACGCCTGTCTAACACATCTTGTCGCACTGCCTCATGAAAGGAAAAAAGCTGCAGGAAATCGTGGGCCAACAACTTGGCTCGCTCTCTGCGTGTCTCTAACGTCACCCGGTAAGACCATGGAGGAAGTGGGAGGCATCCGGGAGGCCCAAATGACCCAGCCTGGTGTATTTCAATCAAACTGTCGATAATGGTATCGGGTGACACTGTCCCGGGCAAACTGGATGTACAGTCACTCTATCTGGGCTCAGTCTCATTCCCTTGGCGATCTCATCCAATCCGGAGATTTCTAACACTGCCAACTCTGAAGTTCGTGTCTCCAGCCCAACCCTTTCTCCAGGCGTCTTCTCAGTGAGACACTCCACTAAGGTAGCAATAATCAGCCAGGGGTTTGGCAAAATGCCGGTCTAGCTTGCATGAAGCCCCAGGTTTGACCCCCAGCACCTCAAATAAGTATATAAATAAACAGACCAGTAAAATAGCAATATTCCCTTTCCCTCCCCTTCTCCCAACTCCATTCACTGCTCCACATTTTTTCTCCATAATAGTGTATCCCCATGTGATATATGTGTATTGTGTTTATTCTTATTTTTATTGGAGTATAATACAGGAAGATGCACCTATTGTAACAGGTGCAGGCACACATAGCATACACCCATGGAGCCAGCATCAATCAGGTCAGGAAAAGGGCGTTATTCTCCCAGAGTCCCGCGCACCCAGTTACTTCTATCTAACCTCTGTACAATCATTATGTTGACTTTACCCGGCACTGGTCAGTTTTGTCTATTTTTGCACTTGATGTAAATGGAATCGTACTTTTCTTGTTTGGCTTCTTGATCACCATGTTCCCTCTGGGGGCTCAGACACAGTGCTTTGTGCAGCTGAGACCGTCTGTTCCCACAGCTGGGTCGACAGGACTGGTGCTGGCGAGAGGCACCTGGGCCGTTTGCAGTGGGGACTATCACACGCCTTTTGGGGACACGTGCCTGCCTTTCTCTGGTGACTCATGCTATTTTTTTTTTTTTTTTTTGGTACCGGGGATTGAACTCGGGTCCTTGAGCTTGCGCAGCAGGTGGCGAAACCACTGAGCTAAATCCCCAGCCCTGACTCATGCTATTTTTAGCTTATTTGTGTATCAGCTGTCACGTAAGCAGTGTGAGGCAGAGGTTTTTCTTTTCTCTTTCATTCATGGCTGGGTTTCCAGGGCCTAAAGTCATGTTTGGCCCATAGTAGGCGTTAATGTTATTTTTTGAATGAATGAATGAATGAATGAATGAAATCCTTCACTTGCTCTTATTTCATCGATCAGAATAGTTATGAATTAATTCTCTCTTTGCGAGGAATATAAAATTCACTTCTATATTTTGTTTTAAATACCCAACATAGAACCTCCAGAAATGTAGGTAACAACTCATTGTAGGAAATTTCAATATACACTTACGGCTCTGGAGAAGTGTCGGGATCTACTTACCACCTCGTGGATACGTAATCAGTATATGGTGGCTGTGACCTTAATTCTCTGGCAAGTCCAAAATCTGCAATTTTCACAAGTTCTGGACCCATGCAAAGCAAGTTTTCTGGTTTCATGTCCCTGTGAAAAAAGCCTTGGCCAGATAGAAGGGAAAACATAATAAATCATCATAATTTAACAAAGTTTCATTTGATGTACAGACAAAACAATACTGCGCTTCTCTTGTAACTAGAAGTGTGATGTTAGGAAACCGAACCGTATTTATTATTATCTAAGAAGTGATGGGATATGAGGAGCCTGCTTTCAAAACGATTTGGCAAGAAAGTTCAGAGTATATCAGATAACCACCCATTCAACATTTATTTTTATTTGTGATTTCAGAAGGTTTGGGTGCAGGGATAAATACTTCCACATTAGGGTTATCTCCACTAAGGTACAACCTCTAAGGAGGCTGGAGCCATTGTTATCACCACTGTGTAATAGCTGGGGAGGCTGAAGCCCAGGAAAGTAGCCTGTGACTGTTAATTGTATCAACTTGATTGGCAGCCGCCCAAGGGATACACACTTCTGGGTGTATCTGGGTGGGTCATGGATGTGTGGCCTTTGGTACTATACCTGGTCCTTTTCCCCATTCTGCTCCTCAGCCACCATGAGCTAAGCAGCTTTGTTCCACCATGCCCATCCGTCGTGCTGTTTTTACCTCAGAGCCATGTGACCCCGTTTGGGTTCCCTGGAACTGTGAGCTAAATTAGACCTCTCTTCCTTCCAGCTGTAAGTGCTGGGTATTGTGTCCCAGGAATGGGGAAGCTGATTTATCCATAGCCTAACTGATGCATTGGAAGTGCATCCTAATCAGGTGTAAGTCCGAGTAGCTGTTCTCACTAGGATTCCGTCACAGTGCAACAGAATGCAAGATTCCTTGAGTCTAATCATTTTCTTGAAAAGAATGTTGGGCAAGAATGGAAATTGACATATCATAGCTAATTTCCTCATTTAAAATTATTTTAACAGCTCAGTCCTTCCTGGTAGCTAAGCTTTTGAAAACCTCAATAGTTAAGATGCTTAGATCCCCCATTCAATGTAGAAACCAAATGGTTAGTTACATGGGCTAATAGTCAGCCCTGAAGAGAATGAAACAGAAAACCCAGGAGAATGAAACAGAAAACCCAGGAGAACGAAAAAGAGAAAATCTCCTCTTGCAAATCGAAGGGCGTCTTTTTCTATGGATGGTCTCAAGTATCCTGGGGGCACACAGATGACGTGGATTCTGAGGTTTTGCCAGTGATACGAACTACAGAGGGAATGAGGGTGTAGGATGGGTTGATGATGACCGAGACTACAGACCAATGATCAAACTGCTGAAAAGTTCTGCTGTGGAGGAAGACAGTCATAGATTATACATATTCTGCTTTATAATAGAATTATACAATTTAAAATTAAAAAGCCATTTAGTAGACGTATACCACAAGGTTGTAGTTACTTAATATACAATTATTTAACAGTTGATATACAATTAATTTGCATGATTTGACACTATTCTACAGAGGCAGGGGGATGAGACTTGAAAGAAACCTACCATGTTTATGGATGAATGCCAGCCCTTGCAGTATTTGGTACATAATGTTTCTGATGACTGACTCCGGGAACAGTTTGTTTCTGGAAGAAATGAAGCAACAGTTGTGAAATTTTGTTACCAACCAGCACAAAAAAGATAGATATGGGCCGAGGATTTAGCTCAGTGGTTCCGCTGCCGGCCTCACAAGTGTAAGGTCCCGAGTTTGATCCCTGGTACCAAAAAAAAAAGAAAAGATAGATATTCCCAAACAACATAAAGAAGATAAGATATTCCACTGGCCTTGGTACCTCTATTGGCTTCATTATACTGACTAAAACTATAATTTATAGATTTTTAGAGTTAAAGATTATACATTGTTATCATTATCATTTTCATTTTTTGAGACAGGGTCTCACTATGTAATTCAGGCTGGCTTTGAACTCATGCCGATCCTCTTGCCTCAGCCTTCCAAGTGCTGGGATTACAGGCATCTGCCACCATGCCCAGATTAAAGATCATAAATTTAAAATGTGCAAATAGAATTTTTTGTTTTGATGTTGCTCAGAAATTCAAATCCAACACAGAATGTATTATACAAAATTCAATAGCTAAATTCTAAACTGGCCCAAGAGGAGCAAAGTAAAGTGGGAAGTTGAATCGCTATCAGATCGGACGAGTGGGAAAGCTATGCTGTGTAGCCTCGAAGAGTTCTATGGGAATGTGGGCTTCCATTATGCTGCACCGTGGTACAGGCCATAGGAATACAGTCAGAGTCACAAACGAGCACCATTTACATTCTTAGCAATGTTTGCAGTGCCCACATTTTAAAAACGCAAATGAAGTAGGTAGTTAATTTTTAAACTTATCTTTAAATTTTATTGAAAAAATTATTTTAACTGATGCATAGATACCTAAAAATTGTACATATGAATGGGTACCATGTGATGTTTTTTTCCTGTACCAGGGATCTAACCACTGAGCTAAATCCCCGGCCTCATGTGATGTTTGATACATGTATACACTGTGTGATGTTTAGGTCAGCCTAAACATAGCTATCTCCTCAAACATTTATCATTTCCGTATGATGAAAACATCCAAAGTCCTTCTAGCTTTTTCAAACATACAGCACATGATTGTTCTCTACAGTCACCAACTGTATGATAGCACATCAGGATTTCTTACTCTGGTCTGAATACCCACTGATCAACCTTTCCTGTCTTCCTCTTCACTTAATTTTTAACAATATATTTTATTTAAACCTACTAGATATCAAATAGTATTTCAACATGCAATCAGTACACATAATAAATTTCTTTCTTTTATACCAAGTTTTCAAAACTTGTTATATCGTTTATTTTACATTTATAGTGGAGTGTAATTTAGACATTTCAAGAGCTCAGTAGGCAACGTGGCAGCGGTGGGTGTCTTGGACAAGGCAGTTTCATGTGGCGCTTGCTTGACGTCTCTAGTGAGATCCTGGTAAGGACTAAGCAGGGGTGCAAAATATTAATCTCTATCAGGGGACCCATTAAAGTGACTGATAACGAGTTCTTTAGAGATTCTGCCCACAGACTTAAAAATTAAGATGAGAGTTTCTTTGAGGTCAATAACACATTAAGTTTTATCACTTACTTCTGCATTCTAATGAGGGATTTTATTAGACCCTTTCTTGAAAGCTACTTCATTCTTTTTTCCATTCTTTCATTAACCTTTCACAAGGTGATTCGCGGGACAATGAAGATAATCCCCTCAATTTTGCCTAATGACATTAGATTATAGGTAGACTTTATTTTATTTTACGAAGTAAAATGGTACCTGTGTGTATATGAAATTTCATGTTGGCCTTCAAGGAATTATAAGAGAAAAGTGGCTGTGGAATACCTGGTTCTTCAGTGTTAAATGCTACCATTTAATAAAAATAACAGCACTAATTAAATCCACCTCTTAGAGTGATAAAGCTATATATCAAATGTGATATATTGAAAGGATCTTAGGAACTCATGGAAGAAATATTAGGGGAAAATATAGTTTTCCAAAATAAAGACATACCTGTCTTTCATTAACTGATAGAGATTTTCTTTCATATATTCAAATATAAAATAAAGATGGTTATTTTCTCTGATAACTTCTTTCAGTTTAATCACGTTGACATGATTAAGTTTCTTCAGAGACTGCAAAACAGCAAAGCATTAAAATTCTTTTTTATTTATTTTTTTAGCATTAAAATTCTTAAAACAAATTTATAGAAATTGGCAAAATCTCATCAATGCTAGGTATGAAAACAACCTTAAGTAATTTTCCATTTTTTAGCTTAATGAATGATATTTTAATATCTATATAATTTTAAAACATCTTAGAACACCTATTTAAAACAAGTAGTAAGTGCTTTAAGTAATGAATGTTAAATACAAATATAAACCCAGTCAACAACAGCTACCTAACATTTTAATCTGTCACTTTTTTCTCTGGGTCTGTTAAATTGGTCCTTTTTTTCTAACTTAAATATGTCAAATTCCATGCAAATATCTCCAAAAATTTATTCAAGTCATACAGCACAAAATATAAGGAAAAAGGACATAGTAATTTAAAAAGTGTTTTTTCCTTTGACAAGATGAATTTAAAATGCTGTTTTCAAGTGAGGGAGAAATTTAGATGTGAAGGCACAGTTATTTTCAATTTTCCACTAACACCAGAGGAAGAAAAAATAAAAAATTGGGAAGATAAAGAAAAAAGATAAACACAGTTATCTTTGGAATGCTTCTCACAGAGAGAATAAGGTGCCTAGCTACTGTCCTCAGGCCGAGGTAGACAGGCCTTGATTCTTTTCCTCTCTCAGGCTTTACCTTAACTTCTCTCAAGTTCATACATTCATCCCAAGAATAGAACTTTCTCTTCATCCTGAAATAGATAAGGAAACATTTAGTGTATGGGATTGAGGATTCCAAGATACAAATTATATCCTTGGTTATACTTTACCATTTACTTCATTATTGGTTAGGGTCAGGGTCATTACTGGTTCCTTTTGGGCAAGCTGTGATTCTTCTCTTTCTTATGCCTAGAAAGGAAATCCCCTCTGCCTACATCTCAGGGGGCTTGGTAAAGGTCAGGCCCATCATGTCTGACAGGCTGCTTTAACATGAAGGTCTTAACATCATTCTAAGCAATTTAATAGTGCTTTCCTAAAAGGGCCCCTTCCATATTTCCTTTCTTTCTGGTACATAAAAAACACATATGAAATACTATAGTTTGGTGGAGATGGGGAAGAATCATAAATTTTGATAGCAAATTTAGTCAATGATTTACTTGATCTCACAACTTTTATGTCATTACTTCAGTTTTAGGCAGGAGGCACATAAAGTTAAATGATTTAACTCAGCAAAAATCCAGAACTGACCAAGCTTTAGAAATATCCATCTTCTTCCCTCCCTCCCTTCCCTCCCTCCTTCCTTCCCTTTTTTTGATGCTAGGACTGAACCCAGGGCCCTTCTTGAATTCTGTTCTTTACATCTCCTCTTCCATCTCAGTGTTGGTTACCATTAGAGATACACATACCAGAAGTATATTTAGAGTAATAAAGTAATTCCACCATGTACACCACAGACAGAGGTTGTATTTTTATACGTAGGGATTTTTGGTCAACATATATAATAGAGACAACAACAACAAAAACAAGATTCATGTTCAAAAAGAGTTTCTTCAGGTATGGGAATTACAAGGCTGGATTATGAAAAATAAAAGCCAAATATGTTTTATTGCTTTCAGGTTGTACTATAATCTCCTGTTGAGATGACCCAGAAGATCCTCAGTAAGCTTAGAGCTACTTTATTAATTCCAGTAATTCTTCTAATCCAGAGCCTCTCCAAGGGTGTAACATACAGAAGGAATTAAGCACAGAACTGGTAGCATAAAGTTCTTAGGTGGGGTGTGAAGACCCGGAAGCAGAACTGTAAGGCCCGGAAGCAGATCCTTGCTCAGTCACTGTATGACTTTGGCCAAGTTATTTAAGGCCCTTCCTGTCCCTCACATTCTTTAACCATAAAGTAGAAACTACTGAAGAAGAAAAGCTATTGTAAACTGCTTAGTTTAGTAATCAGTAAGTAACAGACATTCATTTTATTTATTTATTTATTTATTTTTGGTACCAGGGATCGAACTCGGGTCCTTGCACTTGCACAGCAGGTGGTGAAACCACTGAGCTAAATCCCTAGCCCTAGACATTCATTTTACAAAACAATTATCTACAGTCAGCCATAAGACATGAAGGGCATCTCGGCTATCATTTCTAAAATATCCTCAAAGAATCAGAATTTCATCTATTGTCATTCAGGTACTAGAAACTTATGAAAAAACTTGATGAAATTGACAGTTTACCAGTTTTTCTAATGATACTTTTCAGAGTTATGGATTTAAATGTCTTGCTATAATGCAAAAGATGAATTAGCATTACAATGAATATAAAATTAAAAATCAATTCAAATATACCTATAAAGGAGTTTAATAAAATGATGACATCCATCCCAAACTGTATACATAATCTGCTATGATTCTTAAAAAATAATTTCAGAATTCAAAAAATCTCTAATCTTTTAGAAAACTATACTCAAGTAACCTTTCATAATTCAGTAGCAATTGAAACTTTGATTCTACTTTTAAAATCTGTACTGTCTTCATCCATATTTTCTACTATGCTACTTTTTTCCCCCCAGAAATGTCCACTGCTCAGCAACTCTTCCCTAAGGCAATGCATGTATCCATTACCAATACAGAAGTTTCCTTGCACAATAATTACCCTAAAGACAATCCTAGGTAAGAAAAAGCACCTCCTTTAGGTTTCTTGCCTTTAGGTTTTTTTCCATTTATCCATTCATCCAACATCTGCTAAGTACCAGAAAAATGAACAGACCAGAAATGGTTACTGCACTATTTCCATCTAATAGAGGCAACAGACTTCAGTTAACACAAAAAAGGAGTAGAAGTTAGTTATAAGGACCATAAGCTAGGACAGAAAGGGGCTCTTTTAAAGGTTTAATGGCCTGGCCTTTGGATAAGGTAACATTTCAGCTGAGACCACAAAGATGGAAGATGCTAGCATGCAGAGACAGAAAAAGAAGTTTCAAGTAGACAGGAGGAGCTAGAAAGAGCTCAGTAGAGGAAATAAAAGGCCATTGCATTTCTTTAATTATTTCCACGGCTACTCCCAGGTGCCCACGGTGAGATGATGATGATGTTATCTGCTGTTCTCCTTCCTACTCTTCTGCTCCACATCACCCAGCACCCTCTGACCTACTCTGTAGTAGCTTATTATGCTTGCTTCCTCTTTCCTCTCCCTGGAAGTAAGCTCCTTGGGAATGCCATGTGCCTAGACACACGTGCAGCATGTCGTAGGTGCCTGGTAAATCTTTGCTGAACGACTGGACGCATATCTGCAACAAGTGGGCTCACTGAAGCCACAGGGTCCAACACGCAAGAAGACCTCAGGAATGGAATGGCCTCTTACATCCTTAAAGGGCAGAGAACTTACTAGCCCTTTATTTAGCAAGGAATCCTACTACCATCCTCTAACAGGAGTTGTATGTTACAGCTTTTGAAAATCTGCAATGTATTTCTGAGTTTGTCATTTTGTCTATTATTATTATCATCATTATCCTGCTATGCTGCCAGGCTAGCCTCAAACTCCTAGGCTCAAACAATCTTCCTACCCCAAATCGCAAGTAGCTGGGACTATTGGTGTACACCACCACATATGGCAATCACAGCTATTTATTCTTTTGTTGGTGCAGTTAGGACAAGATGTCTTAGCACCCCCTAGATTAAAATTCCCCAAGGGACAGTTTCAAAGCAGGACCTTTTATTGTGTTCTTCATAGGGGTCTCCCAACATAGAAGTTAGAACCAGTCACACTCCGACACATCCCAGCCAGTTTTGACTGCATTTCTAGATTGCTCAAAAGCTTTTCCGATTAAGTAGCCAAGTGTCACTTAGCGCGGGGAGAACTTGTGGTAACTGCGTCACTAGGTGATTTTGTCCCTGTAGGAACCTCCTGGAGTTCTGTACACAATCCTGATGGGGCAGCGTCCCTGCACCCAGGATGCACGGCACACACCGTCACGCGTGGGGTCCGCCCCCGACCAGCCTGGACAGACTCCTCCCTGGCTTCCTAGTCTCACTTTCATCGCCCTCCCGCCCTGGGCCAGCACTCGACCTCTTCTCCATTTCCCTCCCCAACACTGTTCTTCACAGAGCCATCTCATTCACAGCCCTGCCCTCGCAGCCCCAAGACCTCACTTTTGGTTCTTCTGTTTAAAAGGGCTTCAGAATGAAAAGTGCCTTCACCTGGATAATCCACCTGCCTTCCAGTGGACCTGCTTACTGCCCACTGTGAAGACCACAACAGCAGCTCTTCACCGGCTTCACAGAATGTGTTCAACGTGGAAAGTCTGGGAGTTTTTTGAGACAGGGTCTCTCCAACTTCCCCTGAGCGCTGGGATTATACCACCACACCCAGCTTTCAACACGGAGTTCATTTTTAATTTTGGGGGAAAAGTATGGATGCACTTAAAGGGTTACACAACGTGTTATAACTAGACTATTTATGCCAAGTTGGGAATGTGAAATTTCTGTACCTCCAGGCAGCAGACGAGAGTCCTGACTGGGTATCATGAGGTGTGAGTTGTTCCGGTAACAAACTGAAAATGGAAAGTGAGGATTCACACCTGTCATGCGCAGGTT
This sequence comes from Heterocephalus glaber, assembly GCF_053883595.1. Lineage (NCBI taxonomy): Eukaryota > Metazoa > Chordata > Mammalia > Rodentia > Bathyergidae > Heterocephalus > Heterocephalus glaber. Next base: position 10,431,698 of record NW_028258315.1, read on the forward strand.
TACTCCTGTGCACACAGGCGTCCCATGTGACCCTGTAGGTGACATCAGGCTGGGACGATCCTGTCTTGTCCAACGCCTTGAGGAGTGCGGGCTTCGAGGGGCATTTCTGTCATCATCCTGCCCGTAGCCTGGCTCTGCAGCTGCTTAACCCCCAGCGCTCATCTCTGGCCCATCACAGGCGCCCAGAAACACTTCCTTCCAGCCTCCTGCATCCTCTCCTTCAGCTCTTGGCCCCTTGCAGTCGCCTGCGTGGCTTTGCCGGGCCTCCAGTCCCCTCCGTGGGTCACGCATGCAACCTCAGCACCTCCCTCCCAGCTCTGCACTGCCGCTTGGTCTGGGTTATCTCTTCTGCTGGAACAGCACTCGCCACGGCCACCGGTTATGTCACACACAGTCCAAGGAATCTATGCCAGACGCCGTTGCTTGGATACCAAAAGGTCACTGTCAGCCCCTGACCATAGAGGCTGAAGGGTGCAGACTCCTGGGCCTCCTTTGGAAGTAACCCAGAGCACATGGCCTGATGCTAGCCAGTAACAGCTAGGGGGAGCCCTTGGAGTTTAGGAGAAAGAAATACCACTTTCGGAAAAGGCTGAGAGGAGTCTTTTGGTGCCATTCTCCCTTCTTTCCACCCGGGAGACAGATGTAGTGCCTGGAGCAGAAGGAGCCACAATGCAGCCATTAGGTGACACACTTAAGGACAAAAAATACTGACCACTCAGCAAGAAGAAGATAGAAAAGGTCTGTATTCCTTGGGTACACTCTGGATCCCTTGAAAGAGCTCTGGAATCATCAAACTCCAAGTCTCTTGATATGTCAGAAAATAACCTTATTGAGGTCATCGATTCTGCTCCCTGCTGTGAATGTACGTCTTTTGACTTGCACAAGAGGCATTCCCACCTGGTAAAGCTGCGTTTCAATCATTAGTCTCCACTTGTCTTCCAGCTGAGCACATCTCCTTTTGGGGTTCAGGTGTTTTCTACCTGCCTGGTTCTCCGTAGTTCTCCAGTGCTTCCCCCGAAGAAGACCTGATTCCAGGGCCCATCCTTTACGTGCAGGGTTTCTCAGTGATCCGCAAGGGGCCTTCTTTACTTCTCTCTCTACACAGAGATATTTGGGGATCAGACCCAAATCTAAGCATAAAGTTAATTTATGTTTCATAGACACCTTACAAACATAAACTGAAGGTAATTTCATACGTTTTTAGAGAGCCTGCGGTTTGTTTTGTTTTGGTGTTTTGCTTTTGCTTTTTTGAGACAGGGTTTCACTGTGTAGCTCAGGCTGGCCTTGAACTTACTATGTAGTCCAGGCTGGTGTCAAACTCACAGCAATCTTCCTGCCTCAGCCTCCCCAGTGCCTGGATTACAGGCATGCATCACCACTCCTGGCTCTAGAGTGCTTACATTTTCACTACAGTCTCATGAAAAGCTACACACGAAGTCAGATGTGGAATTTTCCATTTATAGGGGTCATTTCAGAGATCAAAAACTTTCAGACTTGGGAGCATTTTAGATTTTGGATATTTGGAATAAGCATCCTCAACCTTCTGAATCATCAGGCTGGACCTCTGTTTTGTGCTTTAAATGCAAATATTTGCTTGTTCACCTCATCTTCCAGTCATCGTGGCCAGAACAGAAAAGCCCGGGACCTCCGCTCCGGGTCGTGAATGATGCCACCGCTGCCCTTCAGCAGGAGTCAGCCTGGCTCTCGCCTGTCTTTGCTCCTCCCCCGCCCCGTACCCAGGCCCCGTTCCTGCAGAGCCACGTTCCTGCAGTCCCCCACGTCTGTCCCCAGTGCTGTTTTCCTACACCACGAACGACCACCTGCAACGAAGAGGACGGAGCCCACCTTCTAACCGGCCGCCTTTGCCCAGGTTTGCCCTCCTGAGAAAGGGCTGATTCCCAAACTGATCACATCAGCGCTTCTGCTTAGGACGCTTATGACCTTCCGGTTTCCAAGACCGGCAAACTCCTTCACCCGGCTTTGGGACTTCACCCTCAGCCTCTGTCCCGCCTCTGCCCGAGTCCTAATCTACACCCCAGGCGCTTGTACTGTACATCACTTCTCACTCAGCGCCAGCCAAGCCTCACCGTCTCAGGAGGTTGCTAAGAGGCCCAAAGTGGGCCAAACGTGGACTCCTCCTGCCTCCTCTTTTTTATGATGATTTCTTCTCATTCTTTTTTTTTTTTTTTGGTATCGGGGATCGAACTCGGTTCTTGTGCTTGCGCTTGCGCAGTAGGCGGCGAAACCACTGCCCTAAATCCCCCCCCACCACCACCACCACCCCGAGACAGGGCTGAGGAAATACTCAAGGCAAAGGCCCTGGGCTCAGTCCTCAGCACCAGTTTAAAAAAAAAGTTTGAATCTGACACAGAAGATCATGTGAGGTCACCAATATCGCGAGCCCATCGGGAGTGGACCCTCCAGCACCGTGACCAGTGACTGCTGGCGTCTGAGTGCCACCTCCTGAGAGTCCCCAGGCCAGAGCTGCTAGATTCCTGACTCACAGACACTGTGAGTTAATAAATGCTTGTTGCTATTTTAAATCACTAAGCTTTTATTTTGTTATATATAGCAATAGATAAACACAATAGGTTAGGAAGAAATAATTAACTGTAAGCAAGAAAATACTTACTATGTGCCGTTAGAACTGAATTGGACTTTATAAATACTACCTTATTTTGAGAGCTTGAATTATTTCTTTATTTGCTATACTGGGCACTGAATGTAGGCCTTCCTACTAAGCTACATCCCCAGTCCTTTCTTACTTTTTGTTTTGAGACAGTGTCCATTTCTCACTAAGTCATTGGGTAGCCCAGGATGAGCTCAAACTTGGTATCCTCCTGCCTCAGTCTCCCAGAGTGCTGGGTTTAGAGGCATACACCACCATGGCTGGTTAGAGGCTGCTGCTGCTGCTGCTGCTTCTTCCTCTTCTTCTTCTTCGTTATTATTATTATTATTATTATTATTATTATTTTGGTACTGGGGATTGAACTCGGGACCTTGTGCTTGCCAGGTAGGTGCGGTGTCACCGAGCTAAATCCCCAGCCTTAGAGGCTTATTATTTGAAAGAAATTATAAGCTCTACTCTGTTCTCAACTTTTATTAATTAATTAATTAATTTATTTATTTACTGGTACCGGGGATCGAACTCGGCTCGTTGCGCTTGCGCCGCAGGTGGCGAAACCACTGAGCTAAATCCCCAGCCCTGTTCTCAACTTTAAATCTAAAAAACATTCATTACTTACAGTCTCAGTCCAAATGTATTAGGTATGAAAAGAGGTGCTCTTGGGCCGGGGATTTAGCTCAGTGGTTCTGCCACCTGCATTGCAAGCGCAAAGTCCTGAGTTCAATCCCCGGCACCAAAATAAATAAATAAATAAAATAAAAAGAAAAGAGGCGCTCTTAAAATTTTTGGTTTATTAATGCATCCGGACAAAGCGGATAATCAAAGAAATATACATAAAGATGAGAAGGAAAAAAAAAGATGAGAAGAGTATTCTTTCTTGGTAATTTCCTTCTTCCCATTAGTCAAACTAGCCTGGGTTATGAAGTAGACCCCTCTCTGTGTGCGGATATATTCTCAGCCAAGCAAAGGACACGCCGCGGGACTCACTGACGACGCACGCACGCACGCACACGCACCTCTTGATGGCCACCAGCTCCCCCGACTCGTTACTCTTGCCCATGAGCACGCTCCCATAGGTGCCGTCCCCCAGCTGCCGCATGGTTGTGTAGCGGTTCATCGTAGAAAAGCAACGCAGAGCAAGCTGTCGACTGCAACGCCTTCTTTGTGGAATCTAAGTGTAAACAGGGCTTCCTTGTACTCGCTTTGGCCCTCTGCTGTTGCTATACCGGTGACAGGTTCGTCATCATTAAATACAGGCTCTTCCTCTGGCTATGCAGGCTCATGACTCTCAGCGGCAAGGAGTCGGGCAAAGAAACACCGCTTCCATCCTCAGGAACACGCTGTGAGAAAGAAAACAAAAATAACGTGAGTCCTCATGAACGAGTTTCTGCAGAACATTTCCTGGCAACCTAGAGCACAGAGAAAAATTAGAAATAGCGTAAATATATTTGTCAGCTACCCATCTGTGCTCCGCGATTGAAGTCCACATATAATATGCTGATAATATTAATGTATTGACTATTTCATTTACATTGTAATAAGCTACTTATCCTATGATTGTTCAATATGGGTTTAATGATTTGGATGATTCCTTTTGGGGGGGGGCTATAACCTTTATTATTCCAAATAAGATCTTCGGGAAAATCTGACATTTAAATTATTTGGCTTCCTTAGCTCGGCTTGCTGGTACATGCCTGCAATCTGAGCACTTTGGGAGACTCAGCCAGGAAGAGTGCAAGTTTGAGCCCAGCATGGGCAACTTAGTGAGACCTTGTCTCAATATTTAAACAGTATTTAATTTATTTTTGTTTGATTTTGAGACAGGATCTTGCTATGTAACACAGGCTGGCCTTGAACTCATATGTAGCCCAGGCTGGCCTCCAACTTGCAGTGACCCTCCGTCCTCATCCTCCTTCGTGCTGGGATCACAGCACCACCACAGCCGGCAAAAAACATTTTAAAAAAGGGGTGGGATGTAGTTCAGTGTGAAGGTCCTGGGTTCAGTCCCCAATAATAAACACACACACACACACACACACACACACACACACACACACAACTATATCGTTCCTTGAATCAACTTTTGCATCATATTGAACTGAGAGTATTAAATATAAAATTATACTCTTTGTAAAAAATTCCTAGTAGTATATAACTATCCCAGTTAGGTACGGTAAACAAGATAAATGTGTTTTATATGAAGAGAAGAACATTATAAAACAACTTCATAGTCTATTGAAATAATATGCTACTTTATTTTACATTAAACCAAGAAAGAATAGTTTGTATCATACTTGATACTTTGATACTTGATACTTTGGATCATACTTGATACAAAGAAATGAGAAATATAAAACCATTTCCAAATATATATTTATATCTATGTCTGTTGGAGCATATATGGGATTACTTTTGAAGGAGTTTAAGAGACATAATTGTAAAATTTTGAAAAGCTGCATCTCATTGAATCACGGAGTCTAGATTAGGAAAGCAATGCCTGGGGTCAGAATCTTAGTGCAGCTTCAAACTCCCTGCATCATGTGCAAAGCTTTCAATGGACAGCACCTCAATTTCCATAACCCTAAAATGCAGGCCGTCCAGCCCTAAAATCCCAGAAGCTGTGAATAACTGTCTCCCAGACACTCTGAACCCCCCTCTTATTCAGGGCACTTTTGCAATTATTACATGAAAGAAGACGCGGATGGACGCAGAAACATACTTTCTTATACCAGAAAGGAGAGCAAAACGCCAACTAAAATGAATGAAACTTTAGTAAAACTGCTATTTTCTTACCAATTCTCCATTATCACAGCTACCCTTGGCCCCAGCGATACAGGCACGAGTGGCACTAAGGTGTCAGGTGCCAGGTAAGTGAGGTCCGCGTCATCAGTGGTAGGGTCTCTCAGCGCTCCCAAGGCCCTGTGCCTTACTGGGGAGCAGTGGGGTCAACTTGGCCACAGATGGGCCGCCCCGGGGTCCTTCCCCAAGAAGTCAGTAACACAGGGACCAAAAGGAAAACCTCAACAGAAATCCCTGGTGACTTCTTTGTTCAACAAAACCCCAGGGCACTTTTGGGAAAGGGCCCTGGTGGTAGGCAGTTGTGTAATCTTCCAGGTATTCAGAGTCCAAGTCTCAGAAACAAAGCTCTAAGGTCCCTGCCAGTCATTCAACTCAAAACTCGGGCCGGGGATTTAGCTCAGTGGTTTCGCTGCCTGCTGTGCAAGCACAAGGACCTGAGTTCGATCCCAGGTACCAAAAAAAAAAAAAACCACTTAAACTCAAACCTCTTTAGCTGGCAAGTGCTTTCCTCTATAAAGTCTTGCTTTTTTCATTAAAACTGATGATAATGTGCTTTTAAACAAAGAAGGGAACAAATGTAGGAGAGTGGATTGTGTTCAGTTATTTGACCCACCTGTAGAGGGGAGGGTGCTGTCATGCTCCACCCCCTCCTTGCCCATGTGACTTGCTCTGGCCAATGAAATGTGAGCAGAGGCAACACAGGCTCCAACTAAAAGCCTTAAAGCGGTATCCTAGGATCTGCCCTGGCTCTTCCTTCAGCCAGGAGTGTGGCACGTCTCAGAGCAGGCTGCCCTTCAGCCTGGGTCCTGGGATGAAGAGAATACGGAGAAAAGAAATGGCAACGCTGCCAACTGCAGCTGAAAGGGGATGGGAGCGAGAAATTTAGCTTTGTGCTTGCATCATTCATTATCAAAGCAGCAGTGACCAGTAAGCATATAAAGATCACAGTTGCCCTTTCCCCCCTTTAACTGTAAAAGGGTCATATAATTAATATATACACCACTATACCAGTGGTTATAGGTACTTTCCTTCACGAAGAGGCGCACATAATTGATATTTCCTTATGATGAGATGATGATACACAGACAAGAGATGAGAACACAGCAATTGTGTAAGTAGTTTTAAATGGTGGCGAGTCGCACAAGGTCCCGAGTTTGACAACTGGTACCAAAAAAAAAAAAAATGGTGGCGAGTATACATTATCCTTTAAACAGTACAAGCAAAACAAAATCACTTCAGCCTTCTGTTAGTTCTAATTTTTCAGTAACCACATTACATAGCACGTGATAATTTCCCAGAATGCTCTCATGTAGGTCCGTCAGCAGTTCTGCAATGCAGAGAGGCAGTTAATGCATCCAGAAATGCCAAATGGCTTGTCCAAAGTCACAATGGTGGCCGATGCAAGAGCTAAGTCGAGGCCAGTTTTGCCGAGCTCCTCCCATTAACCATGTGCTGTGTGTCTGAACCAGATTCACGTGTCGAAATCCTAACTCCAGATGGTATGGGGGGCTCTAGAAAGGGATCAAGTCACGAGTCCTCCTGGATGGGATTAACGCCCTCACAAGAGAGGCCTGGGAAGCATGTGTGCCCTTACAATTTACAGCACAACAAGCAAGAAGACGCACGGCCTTCTGGGAACCAGGAAGTCAGCGTCTACTGGAGCCTTGATCTTGGACATCCCAGCGTCCAGAACTGTGAGAAATATGGCAGCCCACACTGACCAAGACACCATGCCAGGGAGTCTGGGTGACTTAGAATCGGACTCTCACTGAACAGCAAAGGGAACTGGTATTGATCAAGGCCAGGGTGGATAGAAATATATGGCCCTGGAGAGGAGATAACATACAGCATTTAAATAGCATTATGGCCAGTTATTCTAATGTCAACACAATCTTGAAAAAATATTAGTGTAGCACTAACATTTCTGTATTTCTAGTCTGAATTTTGCATTAAATGGAAATTAATCAAATTTCACAAATGGAGATAATAATTAATGATTTGTTAAATGTGAGCTAACATCAGCACTAACAGAAACAGAGCTTATGCTATATTGTTTGTTCTGTTAAGAACATTCTGGGCTGGGGATTTAGCTCAGTGGTTCTGTCACCTGCCCGGCAAGCGCAAAGACCCGAGTTCAATCTCCAGTACCAAAAAAAAGAAAATTCTCTCCTAATATATAGTCTTTATAACTTAATTTTTAAAAACCTTTTATTTGGAGATAATTTCAATCTTACAGATAAGTTGCAAAAAAAAAAAAAAAAGGAACAATATAAAGGACAGAGAAGGCATAACCTAGATTTACACATTATGGGTGTTTACTCCATTTTCTTTATCATTTAAGCACATTGTACACACACAGGTGCACACATACACGCACACACACATGCTTTTTCTGAACCAGTTAAAGTTAAGTTACACACATCACAGCCCTTTACCCTACTGAAGACGAATACAACGCTTAAATGAACTGCTCCTATTCCTACCTCTGTCTCTCAATTCAGTCATGCCCTTTTCGCACGGTCTCCCTCCAGCATAGAACCCATTTTATGATCAGTTATTGCATTTGCTAGTCATGTTTTCAAGTACATGACCAGCCATAAATTTAAAGTAGCACCAATAAAGTAATAATCTTTATGTGCTTGGTAATTATACTTGATCTTTTATTATGACTTGAATGATAGAATTTTATTTTAAATATTATTTGAAAAGGAAATAAAGGTAAACTGATGCAAGTCACAATAAAAATTATTCACATTCCAGAAGGATCTGGAAAGTGAATCAGCAAGTGGTTCATTGGGCAGCGCTCTCACCAGACTGAAAGCTGATCATTTCCTAACATTCTCCAGGTTGTATCCTGCTATCTGGGATGGCCATCATTTAATGAAGTAGGAAAGAATCACAATACAGGCTGAATATCCCTTATCTGAAAGGCTTGGGACTAGAAGAATTTGGGATTTTTAACATGTTTTTGACTTTTGGAATATTTGCATATTCATAATGAAATATTTCTGTGAAGGAACTTGCATCAAATCATTAAATTCATTTATGTCTCATACCCCGTATACCTGAAGATACTTTTATGCTGTATTTTGATGCACCTGTGTTTTGACCACAACCTGTGATCTGTGGTCAGGTGTGGAATTTTCCACTTGTGTTAAGTCACTGCTCAAATTCAGCTTTTGGAGCATTTTGGATTTCACATTTTTAGATTAGTGATGCATAGCTTGTATTTATTAAGCAGCCAAATAGTACTATTGACATAATCTAGGAAAGGTTTACAAACATTTATGTGAAACTCTGTGCCAGATGTGTCTTGGAATCTAGAAACTTTCATATTTTAGAAAAGTAGTATGTTATATACCCACGTGCTACATAACACCCCCAAGCAGCATCTTTATGTACCTGCAGAAAGAGTATGCTAAATAAAATAATCAAGACTATAGATTGCCCCAGGCCATTCAGATCCTGTTTTGTTGCAAATGGCTTTATGCAATTTTATTTTTGAATTTTCATTTTTTCAGAGCTTCCTTGATTTCAGAACTGAGGACTGTGGGTCTGTCTGTAATGGAAGGTGCAGGCAGGACTTTGAGGTTTCAGTTGGTCCTGATGCGATGCCTTCCCTCACACTGTGCATGCCTGAGGCTCACTTCATCGCAACCGTTTTCTATGGTTCCCTCCCGCTGCTCTGTTTTAGCTCTGAATTTCAAGGAACTGTTTCTCAATACACACCTGTGTATCATTTTTATTTTGCTTTGAGGAATCTCTCATTTTGTCAGAAGGCTTTTGTGCTTGTTGCAGATGCTTGGTAACAAAATGTACAGCACCATTATAAGAAATAGTTTTTGTTTTTAAAATGCCTTTCATAGTTCCATTCTTCATTCAAAGACTGTTTTTCTCTCACTGTAGCACTTTCATTTCCACAAAATAAAATCATAGAAATTGCTTCTCTCTTATGTAGTACTCTAGATCCAATAAGGGTGTGTTGGAGTTGCCAAAGTACCCAAAGCTTCCAAAACCAGGCTTCCTGGAGAAAGACACACATGTGTAGAGTAAGACAGCAAAATCATGTTGTTTCCCATTTTCAGGAATGTATCTGTTCACAGGCAACTTCGGAAGCATCCTGTGGAATCTTCACATAATGGGCAATGTGTATTAACTTCAACTCTGTTTTATTTCATACAGATGATCATTCCCTCAAAGGGAAATAACAGGCTACGGTCTTGGGGAAAAAAACCCCAAATTCCATTTCTATTTTAGGGTTTCTTCATTGTTCTGAGCTTAAGCCTAAACTGAAAGGCATAACAAATGCCACCAACTGGTTTCCAGTTTGTTTGAAAAAAACAATAGTTTTGGTAAATGGTCTGTTATAAACAGACATCGATTCAAACTATTCAGAAATATTTGGGCATTAATATAGAGAAAGGCAACATCTCTGTACATAGTTCCAAACTACATTGTACATTTATTTTTCTTATTTTTTCCTTTATCTGCATAAACAAACAATTTTGAAAGGTCTTTTGGCCAGGCCTAGTGATGCACACCTGTAATCCCAGCACTCGGGAGGGTGAGGTAGGAGGATTGCCAAGATTTTGAGGCCAGCCTGGGCTACATAGTGACTTCAAGGCCATCTTGGGCCACATTAAGGAGGCCCTATATCAAAAAGAAGGAAAGAAAGAAAGAAAGAAAGAAAGAAAGAAAGAAAGAAAGAAAGAAAGAGAGAGAGGAAGAAAGGTCTTTTAAGATGTTTGTTTTGTTTTGTATGATGTGCTGTGATTTAACAATACATGGACTAAAATATGTTTCTTAGGAGCTTAGTAAGTCAAGATTTTGCAGTTATTACCAGCACATTAGATTGCTACCATTCTTCTGCAGTTACCCTAGCTAAGGTGATATCCACCTGCCTCTTTTGAGGAAATGTGCTGATTCCTTCTGGCTAAGTAACAGTATAGAAGCTACATGTGTGCAAAAAGTGTCTCATGTTCCTCGTGGCAGTCAGATCATAAAAACAAACCCTGAAAGGACTAAACAACCTGTCCACAGTCCCTCAGCCAATTAGTGGAAGTATTTGAAGTGAACAAATACTTGCATTAGGCTTGAAGCTGCTTGGTTTTTAGTGTGGTCTCAGGTTATAAACAACCCCTTCTTGCCAAACCACGACAGCTCTGACAGTCACCTAAGCAGCTGAGGGAACTGTCCCTGCCTCCAAACCCGGGTGCCCCAGCCCCGCAGCTCCAGTTCTTCAGATCCCTACCCAGCGCCTCTCCCTGAAACCCAGCACACTGCTGGCTGCCAGCCAAGCGCAAGGGGTACCGCTCCGGCCTCTCCCACTGGGGCTGCACGGGGCCCCTCCAAATACCAGAAGAAACCCCCAAAATTCCCAGAAATGGTGAAGCAAAAGTGTGAGATGCAGAGGGGCCTGGAAACCAGCAGTAAAACCCACCTTGCATTCAGCCAGCACTCTGAAGAGGCAGAATCAACTGCCTTTCTCTCCTCCACTGTCCGCACCATCATCACACCTTGATACGGGGCAGTGACCCTACATCCACACCAGTCCTCTGAGCACAGCGGACCCCAGTCCTGGAGAACGCTCCATACTGACCTGGAATCCCAACCAGGTCCGGAAAGGCTGTACTGGAAAATTCACTGTAGGCCTAACCAATCAACTCCAAATAAGCACTGATGCACACATTGTGTTTCAACGAAGGATAATTATAGGATAGGATGTAATTATACTGCATTTAGGGAACAGTGAGCAAGGACCAGTCACCCCAGTTTCTTTCAGTTTGAGGGGTGGAGTGGTGAACGGGTTTGGCATTGATTTTTAAGGTCAGGTTTGTGTCTCTGTGAGAATCTGTCCAGTTCACCTAAATTTTATGTAAAAGAAATGTTCACACCGTGCTTTCAAACAAACATGTTATCTGGGTGTGGTGGCACATGCCTGTAATCGAGAGGCTGAGGCAGGAGGACCACTATGAGTTTGAGGCCAGCCTGGACTACACAGTGAGTTCAAGGCCATCCCACAAGCTGCACAATGAGATCCTGTCTCAACAGCAAGAACCAAAACTCAAAGAAACGCTTTAGAAAGACTTCTTTTGAGCCATATTGGTTATAAAATAAGACTTAAGGGTGAGAAGCTGATTATTTCAGCTGTCCCTTCTATCCTTTGAAAGTATAGGGACAATAGCTTAATGTAAAAAATGGATATGAAGGCAGTTTCTTTTTAATCAGTACTTGCAGGTGCCTAATGCACATAAACTACCTGTATCGGAAGTGCAGCAAGGTTCTAAGCTGGTTACTAGTCAAACAGCAGTACATGTAACTTAAAAAATAGGGACTGCCTATGCTTCTCTCACTCACACACAAAAATACTTCTCTACAAGCTACATCTCATCTTTGATGACACATGGAAAATGAATTCTGCAAAATAGGGACGAATTAATGTGCTTTCTTATGTACATGAATATATATGAGATATATACACATGAAAAATGTAATATAACTGTGCTCCTCAATTAATGTAACAATTATTAGGAACTCAGAATTTCCTGCGATCAAGCTACAGCATTTATTGACTACACTATGGGTTAAAGGAATATTCTACACCAATTTAAAAGACATTTATTTACAGTGTCAGTTATAGAACTTCACTAAATAAGTACCCCTTATAACTTACTTTTCATTCTAGTTTTCTTATTTTTATCTAAGTACACAGTTACTGTTTAAGTGCATAATTACTGTGAATTTGGGCTTTCTTCTCAACGGCTTTGACCAGCTAATAACGGATTTAGGTAGGATTACAGGAGGTTAGTCTGGAGGGCATATGGAGGGTAGAACCTGTGTCAGCCAGTGGGTGGTTTCAACTTGTTAGGACACTCGAGAAAGATACAGGTCCAAAGCTGGTGTCAATGTTTGTAACACAAAACTGTAATTAACGTTTTAAAAAGTACTACCTTGGTTAAAAAGCAAAACAGAAAGCAGATTTCACACTAGGCATGAGGGTATTTCCAGAAATTTGAACAGGTGTTATGATAATGGGAAAGCAAAGATTCTGGCTTAAAAAATAAAAACACAGTGCTCCGGGCTAACATTCACAAATTATTTAAAAACAAAATGAAAGAATTCTGGGAGGCTGAGGCAGGAGGATCACAAGTTCAGCCCAGCCTGGGCAACTTAACAGCCAGACCTTGTCTCAAAATAAAAAATAAAAGAAGAGCTTGGGGATGTCGCTCAGTGCAAAGGCCTGGCGTTCAATCCCCGTTGTACGGGAAGGGGAGTGAGGAAACTAAGTTAAAGAAACACATCCATGCACAAAAGAGGTCAATCATCGCCCAGGGCCGACTTGGCCTAGGGAGTAGGTGGCCGCCTGCGGGGCCCCAGGTTACCAAAGTAATTCTGCTCCGCAACTCTGGACTCAAAGGTTGTTTTTCTGATTAAAATAAATACAACTTTCGGGTTCTTCGTTATCATTAGAACAACTGTCTACTCATTTTAAAAGGTTAAGCACAATTACGTGCCGCAGTACAGGAACAGCTCCGCCCTCTGCAAACCAGGCCCCCCAGCTGGCCCCAGGGGCCGAGGTCACGCGGGATTCCAGGGAAGGGGAGGTGGGGCCCTGCGTGACCGGCCGCCGCGGGTGGACGATCCCAGGCCCCCCGAGGGCCCCCGGGCAGGGGTTCCACGTGCACGCGTTGGGGGTGCGCTAGCGAGGTCCGGGTTTGAGCCCAGTTTCTTCTCTCTCCTTTTTAATCTTGTAATAGTTCTGAGCCCAGTTCCGCTTCCTCCCCACTTCCCAAGGCTGCAGGGGCCGCGAAGGAGCCGGGAGAGGGGAACCCCGGGGCAGAGTTGGGGCGTCTCCTCTGATGAGCCCCCGCCCGCATCCTCCGCCCCGGACCCGACCGGGCAGCGCCGGAAGTGGCCCCCCGTGCCCGCTCCTCCGGCCGCCGCTCTCCTCTCCATCCCCTACCGGCGTCCAGGTTCCGTCTCTCGGCGGACATCGGCCCTGTAGGACGGGGCGCCCGGGGGACAGGCCGGCCAGCCTCGGGACGGGCTCGGGCTGAGGCGAACCGAGGGTGGCGCCCGCAGCCCGCCCGCTCGGGATTTCCTGCCCAGCGGGCAGCTTACCTGGACAGCTCCCCAGTGAAGCGCGGCGTCCAGTGTGTTTCATCTCCTAGGAGACGGCGGGGCGCGCACCGCCCACTTACGCCCCGCCCGGAGGGCGTGGCCTGCCCCCTGGTGTGCCGGACCTGGTGAGTTACCGCTTTGCGGAGCCCACGTGGGCTTGGCACTTCCTGGACCGTTCAGTCAGTCCCTTACCGCAAGTCGGTGTGTTTGCCCTTGGTTTTGCTTTCTTTTTGTGCCGATTTTGCTTTTGTGCCTATGAAATCTTCATTCATTAAATGTAGCTCCTAGCCTTGCACTTTCCTCTGTACGTCCTGGGGAGAAACCGCGCTTGGACTGCAGTTCCCTGTGCGTGCACCCTTCCGTACAGTTTACCTCCTGGGCTGCGCTTGGAACTTTGGTTTCACCTGCTCACTCAGCCGACCTGTCCCAAATTAGGAAGTGGGAATTCACGATAAGTGAACGAGTGTGTGCGAAAGTCGTCACTAACCTGAGTTCCGAGAGGAGGCGCACTGGTGTTACTGGGGAGAAGTTAAGATTGGCTGCCAAAGAGGACCCAAGAATCATAAGCACCAGGGGGGAGCTTGGCGCTGAGAATAGCCCCAAGGTGAAGAAGATGGATAAGCTCTCGGCCTTCTCACAGCTTAAAATGAAGTAGGCAGGCCAAGGAAAAGCATAAATCAGATCATAGAGGTCTTTTATAAGCCCAAGTATGCAGCCTACGCCTTAACATGCATGGCAGGGCGTAAGAAGAATTTCCCCCAGAAAGTGACATATTCAGATTTGCATTTTAGAAAGGTCACATTCAGAAAGACTGCAGCAGTGGGTAGGGGGGATTGGAGCAGTAAGTGTGGAGACAAAGAAGGGAATGCTGTTGAAACTGGGAAGGAATGACCGGGATCCCGCTGTAGCCGTGATGATAGAAACAGGACGGTGAGGGACAGAACTCAAGGGTATTTAGGGGTGAAAACTGACAGGACCACTTGGCCTACTGAGAGGTGGATAGTGGTGACCACAACCTACTTGGGAAGTACTGGGAGAAGGGACGGTTTGGGGGTGAGACACATTAAGCTCAGTTTCGAAGCTTTTGAGTTTGAGGAAAATTCAGTTGGAGGTTACAAGAAGAGAGTATGAAATACAGAGTTGTAACTTGAGGTCTGCCAGAGGTGGAAATCCAGGTCCATTGGAATGCTGTGGATGAAGTCATGGAGATGGATGAGACAAACTGCAAGAAGAAAAGAGGGCTCAGATCTGGGAAAATTCTGGATCTTCAAAAGTAGGGAAAGAAAAGTGGAGCTTAGGGAGAAGAAAGACTGAAAAGAAGTAGTAGGATCCCTGAAAAAAAGTGGTATTTTGGAATGAGGAAATGGCAATTTCAAAACAAATGAAAAAAAAGAAGAGGAAAGCAAAAAGAGGATGGATGGCAGATCAGATCATCTGAAGAGACTTCCTGCTTCAAAGACAACTAGATTGTGCATAAAGCATAGTTTTAATCATCTTATTGTGACAGGAAGAATAAAGTCTTTAAGCTCTCCCTACCCCTTTGAGAAGGTACCTTGGCACAAACAGTAAATATAAACAAGCATAAAAAGTAAAAGCCCAAAGGCAAATCCCAGGTTAGCAAAACAATAGCAGATAGGTTTTGGACCAGTAGCAATGGGGCCCAAGGTGAACAGAGACTAGAAAATTAACTAAGGGACCAGATGAATAGTACTGTCTGAATCTCAGTGAAGCAAGCGAATCACCTCTGAAGAGTGCATCTTCTATTTAGGCACCAAAGTTTCCCACAAAATATAAGCTCATGACCACATGATGAATGAACACCCTCAAATGAGAATCAGCAGAAAAAGAACAATATATCCAAACTTTTGAGGATTTTCAGATATTGGAAATTTTGCTAAGCATAGTGGCACATGGCTGTAATCCCAGCACTCAAGAGGTTGAGGCAGGAGAATCCCCATGAGTTTGAGGTCAGCTGGGGTTACAAAGTGAGTTCAAGGCCAGCTTGAACTATATAGTGAGACTCTGTCTCACAGGGAAAAAAAATGGAATTATCAACAGGAATATAAAAAATAGATAGCTGTGAATGCAATACTTACAGAAGTAAAATGTACTCTCACACAAACAGGCAGAATATCTTAAAAGAATAAAACATGATAGACCAATCTGAGCTACACAGTGAGGCTCTGTCTCAAAAGACTAAAAAATCTGAGCTTCATTGTTCCAGGTGTGATAGTGCACATCTGTAACCCCAGCACTTGCAAGGCTGAGGCAGGAGGGTTGGTGCTAGTTTAAGGCCAGCCTGGGTTACATAGTGATTCAAGGCCAATCTGAATTACATTGTGAGACCCAGGTTCAAAACAAAAAAGAGAGAAAAAAAGGCGTAACTATCAAAATAAAAACAAAGAATAAGTAAATGGTATAGTGAAACCAAAGAAAGAATTAGGAAAGTGACAAAATCTATGGCAATTACCCAGCATATAGTATACAGAGATAAGAAGATAGGACATATTAATGAAAGGTGAGGAGATCTGACTAAGAGGTAGAGCAAGAAAGGCTAACATGTGCCAGGCAGAAGCTAAGGAGTACTGAGCAGAAAGAATGAAGAGGTAACGTTTATAAAACCATACAGAGTGATGAGGGATACAAATCCACAGGTAAAGGAAACATTAAGACTGCGGAGCAGAGGCAGGGGTGTTCACGTCTAGACACAAAGGGGCACAACTGCCAGGTGAAATGGAGGAACTTAAAGCAGCAGAGAGGCAGAGAGACAGCTACTAAGAGTGGGCAGTTAGAGCAATTTCTCATCAGTAAAGTAGGAAGCCAGAAGAGGAAACAAACTTTTCTTTTAGTGAAAGTAATGGAAATTTCCCCTTGAAGTACTGAGAATAATTCTAAAATGATTGGAATCATATCTAAGTAAACTATCCTTCAAAGGCAAGGGACCCATTTTCAGATTTAAAAAGAGGAGTGGGGAGCCAGTCATGGCAGTGCACACATGTAATTCTAGCTGTCTAGGAGGCTGAGGCAGGAGGATCACAACTTTGAGCCCAAGCTGGCTATTTAGCAATTGAGTGAGACCCTGTCTCCAAAGACATGGACAGATGAGGTGGGGGAGGGAAAAAGGGTAAAAAAAGGAATTCAGATGTGTTATGTACATGCACCTACTCCACAAAAGCAATGGAAACATTGTGTGCCGCAAACATGTGCCAATAAAAAGTTTTTAAAGACTAAAAAATATTTCTAAAATGTCTGGGGATGTAGAAAGAAAAAGAAAGAAAGAAAGAAAGAAAGACAGAAAGAAAGAAAGAAAGAGAAAGGGAGGGAGGGGAGAGGAGGGGAGGTGAGTGGACGGGAGGAGAGGAGAAAAGAAGAAAAGGGAATGGAGGTGGGAAGACATTTCCACTCACAGACCTGCTTTGAAGGAAGGTCTGTAGTAGGAAAAAATCAACAGACATTATTACATATATAAAGTATAGGGGCTGGGGACTTAGCTCAGTGGTTCTGCCGCCTGCCTCGAAAGCAGAAGGTCCTGAGTTCGATCCCGGTACCAAACAACAAAACAATAAATAAAGAAATAAAGTATGAATATTCTCAGAGTGACAATAATAGGCCAATATGGGCAGTGAAAAATATTAGATAACATTAGCAGCTAAGTTGAAGGAGTAATCAGAGTTAAAGGACTCAAAGTCATTATGTGTTTGGTGGCCCATAAAACAGCACCCTTAGCCTGCTAGGCGTGCATGGTAAATTTTACAACTACTTTGGACTTTCCTTGCTCCAGATCTGGAATTAGCCATTTCTCCAAGGGATCTTATTTCCTTTAAGCAAATAATGGCATTTAAGAACCCATACCTGAATATTAATGTGTTCATTGCGACTATGGTGTCCTTGACTCTAGACATTGACCTTGAAATAGCAAGATGAACAAATGATGCACTGAAAAACATTTCCTAATTCGATCCACTGACAAATGAAAGAACACAGACATAAGAAGTGATAAGATGCTCTAGAAAGCGAGCAAATTGGATAGCTGAATGGGTGGGGGAACTTGCCCTACCATGTGTCAAGACTTATTATAAAGAAATAATGAGTAAGATTGTAAAGTTGATGCAGGGATAGAACAAATCTCCAAAGAGACATAGTGGAGAACTCAGATTCACATGTATTTATGTCTGTATATTGCGGGCCTACAGGGGAATTAAATGTTTCATAGCTGGCACTGCTGCCCACCGGGGAAAACAGATTACTGAAGAAATAATCCATGTGGCAAAACTAAAATTTGTCCTTTAACTACTGAACCTTACAGATGCTTTCACCAGTCAAACTGAAAATAATTTGAGATAAAAAGAATAATAAATTATAGCAGATTTGAAAGTTCAAAAAATTTTAATTGGTAAATAAAAGTAGTATGTATTTCTGATGCACAACATGGTGTTTTCATATATGTATATATTAAGTGGCTAAATCAAGCTACTTAACATATGCATCACTTCATGTGCTTTTTATAGTATATACACTAATCAATATATAATAATGAATTATGCTGATAAATATTCTGATCACATGTAAAATCTTAAGTATCAAAAGAAAGGGACAACTAACTCAAAGTTTAAAAAGTGTGCCTTTCATAGTAGATGCTAAGGATGAATAAATCCACTAGATTGATAGAAGTATTAACAAGGATGAAGTGGAGCAGGAGCTTTTATACAGCCCTGGTGAGTATTAACTGACTAGCTTTTTTATTCGTACTAGGAACCAAACCAGGGCTTTATACATGCTAGGCAAATGCTCTACCACTGAGCTACATCCCTATCCCTAAGCATAAGCAGTTTCAGAGCTGAATATTCAGATACCATTTGACACAGCAAGTCCACTCCTTGGAAAATTTAAAGAATATTATGCTTAAGCAATACTTCAGGACTAACTAAACCAGAATTTCTGAAAATGGGACCCTGGCACCAGTGTTATTTAAATATCCCCATGTGATTTCAAAATGTAGCCAAAGAAACCTAGAGAAAAATCTTAGACATGCCTACCAGGAAACACATAGTGAAATGTTCACATATATAATACTGGTGGGAACAAAACCTGAAAGCAGCCCAAATGTCATCAGCAAGAGAATGGATAAATCAATTGTGGTTTAGCTACTCCAAAGAATATTACAGTCATGAAAATTAATACCCTTGGTTAATGTTAGGCACATACTACTGAGTGAAATACAAAAGTTGCACAAAGGTATATGTAGTATGCTTAACATTTTAAAGGCTTATCTACAAGAAAAACTAAGTACAGAGGGAGTTCACAAAACCAAATTCAGAGCTTTGCCGAAATGACTCCCAATTGTGCTGAGTGCTAAGATGTAGAGAGAAGACAGAGAAATGAGGTAGGGGTATTTGCGGTTGCACAGTTACATACGATGGTGGCTGGGAGTGGAGAGTAGCAGAGACAGAGGAAGATGTTGTGGTGTTCTACCACAAATCAATCCTTAGATACATTCAACTGATGGATAGAAAAGTTAGACATGCAAGTGTCTGCTCAGAACTTCCTATAGCAAATCTTCCTACCTCTTCCAATCCCAATTTAGGATGATTCTAACTGGCAAAATTGTCCTTTTATTGAAAGGCAATATGCCACTTTGCAGTTCCTGACTGTTGCCCACTGTGATCTGTGGTGGACCTCTTGGTTTTTGCTGTCGAGCTTCTGCTCTGCCCTGTCAGGCATTCCCCCCACTGTCCTTAGGGTAGCACCCCTAGCCCACTGGTCTTGTGTGGCTCAGCTTCAGAGACAGGCAGGTAAGCCTTTTGGGCTCTCAATGAGTGCATAGACAGGAGTATGATGCCACATTTCTGGGAAAGGGGTCTTCCCTGTCTGCTAGGGGTACTCTGCAGAAATCTGAGGGCCCAGCAGAGCTGGGGGCATCTTTGCTGCATAAGGAACCCAGAGGAACTGAGAGAGGAGAGGTGTGAAGATGGTGTCCAGATGTCAGTAGCCGAGCACCTGGACAGGGCCAAACTGGAATCCATTCCTGCTCTTTTCAATGGCAAGAACCCGAACATTCTTCTCTCTTCTTAGTCATCTGGTTTTAGTTGAAAGTACCCTAATTTATGAGGCGCGATTGAAATATATGATGAATATTTAAATGTTAAGAATTCATTTCAGTAAAGAAACACATTGCCATGAATCCCCCTCAAAATCCTCCCCTTCTCTTAGAACACACTCATCCCATCGTTCTTGGCTCTTTCTGAAGCAGTTCTGAAATCTTCTTTCATGAGTGTCTGCTCGTGTTCTCATGGCTGCCCTGATGTCCTGAATTGATTCAAAACATTTATTTTCCCGGTTATTTTGATTTGGGGAAGAGCAGAAGTCAGTCACAGGCCAGATCTGGTGAGTAGGGTGGATGAGAGCACAGCACAGGGTTTTTATAAGCTGCCTTTCCATCGGATGGCACTTGACAGCAACATGCACCCTATTTTGATCACACCTTGTAAAGATGCTCATGAAACAGGATTCCAGAACTGCTTCGAAAGTGGCAAGAACGATGGGATGAGTGTGTTTGAAGCAGAGGGAGCGTGTGTTGAGTAGAATTAAAGGCAATGTGTTTTTTACTGTAACACATTTCTAAAAATTTAAACATTCATCATGGATTTTGATCGTACCTCATATACAGCACCATGGAAAAGACTTACTCTTTCCTCAAGCTTGTTATTCCTTCTAGCATTTGAAGTTATCCCATTTCTGAGTGTTTTTCCTGGCATCCTAAAACTGCAAGATAAAGGTCATCCTCTCATCCCTGTCTGACTTCCTCCCCAGGCTTAAAGGCAAGCATGTGACCTGACATCTTAGTGCCTGAAGGACCAGAACATTTCTGTTTCAGTACATTGTCACCTATAGTGCCTCACCCTACTTTTTCCTTAAGTCTCAACTCTTATGCAACTCACATCAAATATATGTTTGTAGGTTGTCCCCACTTCTTAGGATTTAAATGAAAATTCTTTTCTTTTCTTTTCTTTTTTGTATCAGGAATCAAACTCAGGACCTTGTACTTGTAAGGCAGGTGGCAGAACCACTGAACTAAATCCCTGGCTTTTTTTTTAAAATTATTTTCTTAATAATGTATCAAATGTATAAGTTTACGATCAAAATTAATCCTAACTTTAGATTAGGATTAAAACAAGTTTTAGATGGTATTTTAGTCTTTCTGTCACTGTAACAAATATTTGAGCTGGGGATTTAGCTCAGTGGCATCATGCCTGCCTTTGCAAGCACAAGGTCCTGAGTTCAATCCCCAGTAAAAAATATATATATATTTGAGATAAATAAACTTAGAAAGAGGAAATGTTTATTTTGGCTCATGGTTTTGGATGTTTCAGTCCCTGGTCATTTGGCCCTGTTGCCTTTGGGCCTGTGGGAGCACAGAACATCATGGCACAGAGTATATGGCCTAGGAGATGGCTCACATCATGGTAGCCAGGAAGCAGAAAGAAAGAAGAGACTGACATCTCTATGACTCCATCAAGGGCACACCCCCCAATGACCTAACTTCCTCCCTGCAGGCCCAACATTCTAAAGGTTCTGCCACCTCTCAGTAGTCTCACATGTTAGTACCAAGCTTCAACACACAGGCCCCGGGGGACATTCAAGATCCAAACTATGGCACATAGTCATAATTTTAAAAGCAATTTTCCACGTACTTTTACAATATCTTAGCTGAGTGAGAACACTTGTCCTCTTTGCCATTCTGCAAAGTAGCCAGTGTTATTGTTATTTTTTTCAATTTTGGTTCAAGCTAAATATATCTGTCAGAATTATTAGTTAGAAGATGTCAATTTTAAGAGAAGTAAAATTAAAAATGACTCAGAACACTATGATTTACCCGCTATATCATGAGCCATCACAAGGTAGCAGTGTTCTATGATATCATAATTCTCAAAATAAGTGACAATAGCACATTTTATTAAGAAAAGCAGTGGTTTAACAATTTATGATTTCAGAGATTAGGAAGTTGTTTCATTCTTCTAATTACCTAATCATTGTGAGCAATTTTTTTTTTTTTTTTTTTTTTTTGGTACCAGGGATTGAACTCAGGTCCTTGCGCTTGCAAGGCAGGCAACAGAACCACTGGGCTAAATCCCCGGCCCCATTGTGAGCAATTTAACAAAGAACAGTTGATTAGTTACTAGTGAAAAAACATACAAGGTGACTTTTTTCCTTTATAATTTATTTTATTTTACTTGATAAGTAATGAATAACAATAGAGTATTAGAAAATAAAATAAATTATACATTGCACCACTGTTAATATTTTTGCACATGTCATTAAAATTTATTTTATCCATTAAAAATTATTTTTCAATACTAGGGATTAAACTCAGGGCCTTGCACATGCTGGGCAAGCTCTCAGTCATTGAGCTACACCACCAGCTCCTAAAATTTTTAGATGACACATAATAATCGTGCATATTTATAGGGTATAGTATGATATTTCAACACATGTATATAATGGCTAATAATCAGATAAGGGTGACTGATGTATCCACCACCTCAAACATTTATCATTTCTTTGTGTTTAGAACATTCAAAAGCCTCTCTATCCATTTTACAATTTTAAATAAACTTTCCAGTTTACAGAAAAATTTCAAAGATAGAAAAGATTTGTCCTCTACCCTGAAGCCACTTTCCGCTGTCATTAACATCTTACATTACTGTGGTACATTTGTCACAACTAATTCACCAATATTGATACATTATCATTAACTGAAGCCCATGCCTCCTTCACATTTTCTTAGTATTTACCTTATGTTCTTTTTCTAGTCTAGGATCTCATCCTGAATACCACATTATACCTAAGTTGTCATGCATGAAGTTCACTAAAAAAATTAAAGATAAGACTACCATATGATCTAGCAATCCTAATTCTGGGAATATATTCAAAAGACTTGAAATCAAGAGGTCCAAATGACATCAGCATTGTGAGGTTCATTGCAGCATTATTCACAATAGCCAACTTATAGAAATAGCCTAAATCTTCATAAAGGAAATGTGGCACATACATACAGTGAAATATGTTTAAGACTTAAAAAAGAAGAAAACCAGCCATGTGCAACAACATGGATGGATATTAGGCTAAATGAGATTAGCCAGCTACAGAAGGACAAATCCTGTGTGATTCCACATCAATGAGGTCTGTAAAATACCTTATGGAAACAAGGAGAAAGGAGTTACCAGGAATTGAAGGGCTGAGGGCTGGGGAATTGCTCATTGAGTATATAGATTCAAAAAAACCCAACAACAACAGCTCACTCTAAACAAAGAAAGCTGCTCTATATCACATTATAAATAGTATTGCTGTTGATGCAAGAATATGTGTGGATATGTTGATGTTTTCCAGTGTTCACGGTTTGTTGCTTTTCACCAGCATAAGAATGACAGTGACCCATAGCAGCATCTTGGTTAAGTGACATCGCAGAGCTGGGATTGGGTGCACCTGCCTCGAGGTGGTCAAGAGGTTGTGGGCAAAAGCCGGAGAGGGTCTGTACCTAGAAGATCAAAAGACAATGAACTCAAAAGTCTCCACAGGAGCTTCAGGCCCCAAACATCCCTGTAGGTGACTCAGAGCTGGCCTTCGTGTGGGGCTGGGAACCTGAGACCCTGAAGTCTGTCAGTAGCAGCAGCTTCTCTTGTCAGCTCACTGCCTTCCCTTTGCAGATGAGCCCCCAGGTCACCCTGCATAGAAGGAAGTAATCAATTATATCACCTCAAGTATGCCTGCTTCTGCCAAACCACTCTGCAACTGATCTTTATCAATAGGTTTCTAGGCCCAGCAGCTTTGTTTATGTGTTTTATTCCCTGACTTCAACAATTTTACCGTAATATGATACATTGTCAAGTAACTGTCCAAAATGAAGTTCAAGAGCTCTGAAATAAAAGTTAAAACCTATTAGAGTGATATCGAAAAGACAAGAGACCAATGAAACACTAATTTTCACTCCCAGCCTCTTTGATCTCTTAAAATAATTTAAATGATTTCTTAAAATTTTTGATTTTGGACCCAGTGGACCACCTGGGGGAGATTACACTAAAAGAAAACAACAACAAAGGAAAAAACTCAGGAAATCTATGCAGTTATTTTCAGCACAGATGGTAAAACTAAGCTTCACATTTTTGTTTTGTTTTTATTTTTTGGTACCGGGGACTGGACTTGGGACCTTGCACTTGTGAGGCAGGTGGTGGAACCACTGAGCTAAATCCCCAGCCCTAGCCTTCACATTTTTAAAGTTCTACACAAGCCTTCGAAGTACTTCTTAAATGGCTAAATACTGGGACTTTAGAGGTATTTATTAAGATGTCTATTTTTACGTAAACAGTCATTTTATAGAAGAAAGTTTGATACATTTTCCAGTTATATAAATTAAAATTTCATTCTTTAAGAACATAGCAGTTTCTCAGCAGTACACTTTCAGTAGAAATAAAGAACTTCTTTTAGATTCTTCTCTTCTCTCTGAAGTTATTTTGTTTCTGGAGAATATTCATATAGAGGAAAGGATATTATTTTAGTCTGGGAAATTGACATAATTTACTTTTTAAAATTTTGTTGTAAAACTTATGATAAAAAGCAGATATATGGCCTTTTTATAGCTTACTGTGTTTTCCTAAATGCAAATGCTCAGGTCCTGCCACCCTAATCACGGTGTAGAATCTCTGCATAACCCCTGGAAGAGCCTTCTTTTCCTGACCAGCCAGCCCCTAGCTCCTTACCCCACCAGCAGTGGCTATCTACTTTCCGTGGGTTTTTTTTTTAATTTTTAATTTTTTTCCGTGGCTTATTTTTGAAATGATTGAATAATACCCTATGTATGAATGTATTGTCAACTTGATTGGCTTTAGAGCCACCTAGGAGTTAGGACAGCACACGCCTGGGTGTACCCTGGTGGGTCGTAGTGGCATGGCCTTGGGGACTGTATCTGGTCTTTGGCCCCTTCTCTGGTGCTACTTCCCTACTCTGCTTCCTGGCCACCATAAGATGAGCAGTTTTGCTCCAATACACCCTCCCAACACACCCTTCTGCCATGATGTTTCTGCCTTGGAGCCACAGACTGAATCCATGAGCAAAAATAAACTCTTACACTTTTAAATTGTGGGTGTCAGTATTTGGTCTCAGCAACAGGGAAGCTAATATTTGGTTAATAGAAGTGAAACAGCTATGACAATTTTTGTACACATATTTTTGTAGAAATGTTTTTATTTCTTTTGAGTAAATACTTAGTCAAATTTTGGGGTCATAATAGAGTATATTTAAACATTTTTTTAAAATACCGTGTAGTTTTCTAAAGTAGTTGTACTATTTAATGATACTACCAGCAATGTACGAGAGTTCAAGTTATTCCTCCTCCTTACTAGTATTTGTCAATGTCATTTAAAAAAATTAGCCACTCAAGCAGGATGTGGCATGTGGCTGCAATCCAGCACTCTGTGAGGCTGAGGAAGGAGGACTGAAAGTTTAAGCTCGGCTTCATCAATTTCGAGACCTGGAAAGACCTTGTCTCGAAACAGAAAATAAATGGGCTAGAGATGCACCTCAGTGAGAAAACCCTGGGTTCAATCTGCCGTAAACAAAGAACAAAAAGCTAAGAAAACAACCAAACAAGCCATTTTGCTGGCTACAAAAAACTGTTTTGGTTTACATTTTTCTGTTCAATATAAAGTTGAGTGTATATTTCATTTTATATATGTATTAAGAAACTAACAAATTCCTATGTGTTTCTAATATTTTTATTGGCTTGTCTGCCTTCTTGATTAGCATGTGTGCTTTACGTAACAAATATTTTCCCTTTTCTCTGCATCCTTTCCAGCATTTGTTATTTTTTGTTATTTTGATTACAACCATTCTAACTGGGGTGAAACAAAATCTCATCCTGGTTTTGAGTTGTACTCCCTGATATTTAGTGATGTTGAGAATTTTGTCATATATGTTGACTGTCTATCTTCTTTTGAGAAATGCCTATTCAGATCATTTGCCCATTTTTTAATCAGCTTTGTTCTTTGCCTGTTGAAGTCCTTGGATATTAATCCTTTGTTGGACAAAAGGATTGCAAGTATTTCCTCCTATTCTGTAGATCGTGTCTTTGCTCTATTAGTTGTTTCCTTTGCAGTACAGAAGCTTTTTAGTTTGATATAGTACTATTTTGCCTATTTTTTCTTTTATTGCTTGGGCTTTTGGGATGTCATCCCTGAAAAATCATTGCCTACAACAATGTCTTGTTTAATTTGGACATTTTTAAAGACCTTCCATTTCTGTTCAATTTCCCTATGTATTTATTCATCATGAGAATATTTTCCTTAAATCTTTTGATATTTATAATTACCTCTTTTGAAGTTATTACCTGTTAATTCCAACACTTGTGTCATCTCAGGTAATTTTCTACTGACTGGTCTTCCTTTTAAGTGGTGAGACTTTTGTATTTATTCACTTATAGTAAATTTCATAAGGATATGGTATAGATAACATATAGAAGAGTCTTTAGATTTACTTATCTTTCCTAATGGAGTGTTTTTATTGTAAGTAACCATTTTCCTTATCAACTAATCACCTTGAACTTATGAATACTTCATATTAGAGCTTAAAAAGATGAATTTGTTTTAATTTTGCTGTTCATTTTAGGGCAAATTTCTCACTAGAATATAATTTACACTGAAAATATGGCCTGTCTGGGGTTTCAATGGAGAGCATAGAGTGTTTGACAAATCTTTCCAAACTGGTGATATGCAAACTTCAAATATTTCCCTGCAGTGAGCAGCAGATGAGATTAGTGCTCAGCTCAGAGCTTTCTAGCTATTGCGTTACTGATATCCTTGGAGTCTTGCCTAAACATTTGGGGTCAGCCCCAAATTTAAAGCGAGCTCACACACAGATCTGGGCCTCCTCTCTGTGGCTCCCTCTCTCCCAGTTTTCTCACGTTGGTCTTCAGCTGTTCTGCTCCCCCGCGGCCCTGGCTCCACTCCGCCGTCTGGGAGGGCAGCAGCCTTGTGCTGTTGTGCTTTGTACTCAGGTAGCAGCTACAGGAGGCCCTACCCCAGGCCGCTGAAGCTGGGGAATCTGTTGGGGGAGAAGTGATAAGAACAAGAATCCCAGCCAGCATGGCTGATTCTCTCAAGGTCAAATTCCCTCCAGTTTCCACCTAATTTTTGTAATTTTTCCAGGATCTTAGTTTGTAGCTAACATCAGAAGAAAGGTTAGTTCAATATAAGCCATGCCACCATTTCTGGAATCAGGGATTCAAGAACTTACTTCCCAGTGTGGCTCCCCTCAATATTCCAGAACAAGGCTGCATTTATGACACCACATATTTCTATTTGTATTTTTGTGGCTTGACAAGCAGATAACAACAAATGGGCAAAATATATAGTGGGACCCTCAATATAACTAGGATTTGCACTTGCTTCACATAGTCGTTATTCTTGGGTCTCCCCTCTATGCTTTGTGTTTTTCACAAATTGTTTCATCCACCAACAATGAGCTTTTTAGTCATTAAATCTTAATAGAGATGTCTTTCAATCCTGCTTAGAGTGTAATAGTGTGAATGTTTTAAAACTACCAGCATATTTCTTATCAAAGACCGGCAGAACATCCTTCGGCATATGATTACTATCAAGATAGAAGCTGACTGTGCATTTCACGCTGGAGCTTATGACCATGGCGCCGGGCTGCTCACGAAGGCAGGTCCTCATGGCTCCATCACCTCTTCTTGCTCTTTTTTTTGGCAGTATTGGGGATTGAACCCAGGGCCCTTGTACTGAGCTACATCCCCTGCCCTTTTTTCTTCTTATTTTTATTTTGAGTCAGGGTCTCACTAAGTCACCAAGTTGGCCAGGCAGGGCTCAAACTTACGACCCTCCTGCTTCAGCCTCACAGAGTGCTAGGATTATACGTGGGGTCCAAAATGGATTCTGATCACTCCTAAAAGTTCACCCTACTCCTCACCACTGTTGTTTTGGGATCATCATAATTTTAAATTTCCCACACATGAGATTTGGGGAGCACATTCAAATGATAGCACCTTCCCTCAGCTTTTACACAGTATGCCATACAATACATTTTCTTATTGACATCTGTGTGCTGTATTGTCGGCCTCCATAACTAGAATGTAAACTTAGTGCGGGCAGGGATTTGAGCTAGAGGCTTGCTGCTGTATCTCCAGTGCCTCAGCAGCGTCTCACATGGAGTAGAAGCCCCTAGCATATTTGTTGAATGAGCGCCACAAAGCTCTTTCCTATGTGCTGCCATCTTTGACCCCTGCACTAACGCTGTAAGATGTTTCACTGTCTAGACGAGTATGACTCATGAAGGACGCAGTTCAAAGAATCGACGCAGCTGCCATCTTCCTACACCAATAAGAGGAGGGTGTTTTGAGGCATCTCTATGATTATGTACTTCAAACTGAGATGAGATTTACACACACAAAAGTAACTGTTTTATTCCAGCACTTTTGGAGGCTGAGGAAGGAGAATCAAAAGTTTAAGTCCTGCCTGGGTAACTTGGCAAGACCCTGTCTCAAAATAAAAAAGAAAATGGGCTGGGGATGCAGCTCAGTGGTAAAGCACCCCAGGCTCCATCTCCACTATCACAGACAAAAAATTATCTATTTAAAATTCAACAATTCCGTGGCATTTCAGATGTTGATACAAAATTTTAATCATGGACTTTCCCTCCTTCCTTCCTCTCTCCTTCCATACAGATGTCTCAGGGGAAGGCATTCTGGGAAGGAGGGACAGAAAGGGTGGGTTTTGGATGGTCCTCAGCCAAAGTCTTGTAATGGCTAAAGTTTTGTGTCTCCTGATTTTAAGCTGTGTTGCTTGGTTGTTTGGTCAAACACTGATCTCGGTGTTGCTGTGAAGGTAACTTGAACATGTGAAGGATATTTGCAATGAGTTGGCTTTATGTAGACTTCCCTTGACAATATGGCTGGGCCATATCCAATCAGTTGAAGGATTAAGAGCTGAAACTGAGGTTTCCCAGAAGAGAATAAATCTGCCTCAAGACTGTAGCATTAAACCCTGCCTATGTTTCTAGACTGCCAGCCTGTTCCATAGATTTCAGACTTATCAGCCCCGCAGTCATGTGAATCAGTAGCTTAAATCTTTTTATATATGTGTCTATACGTACATCTATTTATATGAGGTGTGATTTAAAAATACAGTGAATGTTAAATTTTTAAAAATGTATTACAATAAAAGACACATTGCCTTTAGTACCCCTCAGAACATCCCCTCATATACACACTAGGAACACACTTATCCCACTATTCTTGCCACTTTCTGGAGCAGTTCTAGAAGTCCCCTTTTGTGAGTGTCCTTAGTTGCACTGTGGTGGCTGCCTTGATGTCCTATTTTCAATGTCCAAAACATCTTCCTGTCATGGTCATTTTGATTTGGGGCATAAGCCAGAAGTCACGTGGTGCCAGATCGAGTGAGTAAGGCAGATAAGGACACGCCGTACGTTTTCACAAGCTTGCCTTTCCTCTGGGGGGTGCTCAGCAGTGGTATTCTCCAAAGTTTGATCCTACCATACAAAGACACTCATGAAAGAGGACTTCCAGAAGTGCTTCAGGAAGTGCTAAGAATGCTGGGATAAGTGCTTTCAAAGTGAGGGGGAGTACATTACGGGGGATCAATGGGCTGTAATAACTTTTTAAATGTAAACATTCACTGTGTATTTTGATTACCCCTCATATACATATATAAACTCATGTGTGTGTGCATGTGTGCCCACATACTGATCCCCTCGGTTTATGGTGGGCTGTGTGCTAACATCCCATCACAGTTGAAAATACTGGATGTCCCAGCATAGGAACGCAGCTCACTGTAGAATGTCATTGTTCACGCTTGTGAACATGTGGCTCGTGATCAGGTGAGCTGGGACTCACTGCCTCTGCCCAGCTGTGCCAGAGAGGCTCGGACTGCAGATCACGATCCCAGGAGCAGATCCAAGAGTCCAAGTATGGTTTCTGCTGGACACCTATTGCTTTCATGTTAGCAAAGTCAGGCAATCTTAAGTCAGAGGCCACCCTGTGTGCCTGTGTGCCATTGATTGTTTCTCTAGAGAACATCACTCAAATGAACCCTTCCTAGGGTCGGCCCTCCTCAGCATGAAGTGCACAGGACTCCACAGCCAATTAAGTGGATATAGAAAGTAGACACTAAGGAGTTAGATGCTGGATTTTTTCTTTTTTTTGAGACAGGGTCTCACTATGTAGTTCAGGCTGAACTTGAACTCACTATGTAGCCCAGGCTGAACTTGAACTCACTATGTAGCCCAAGCTGGCCTCAAATTCATGGCAATCCTCCTGCCTCAGCCTCCTGAGTGCTGAGATCACAGGTGTGTGCCACCATGCCCTGCTATGCTGGAATTACTTAATTCCAGGTCTGAGGTTTTCAGGGTTTTTCTTCCTTCACAAGCATCTCTGCTGACTATTGAATCCTACAGAGTTGTGGGCCATAGGTCACCACTGCAAATGCCCAGTAAAAAATGGAGAAGTCACAGTTTATTGCTATATTTTAGACTGGTTTCCTTAATTTAGAATTTTTTTCTTGGAATACATTTAAAGGATCAGAGGTAATTGTGAGAATTCAAAAATTTTATTTGTCCATTCTTTGCCACATTACTTCAAATGGACCTATTAATATTTTTTAGAACAACTTTTAATTTTTATTTCCAGTCCAGGAAATATTCTGGATAGTCACGTTGGAGCACAAGCTGTTCCCAGCCAGCAGTCACTTTTGATTTATGATCTATTACAAATGCCTGAGAAATCACCTTGAAATTATTTTCCTGGCATCTGCACAACTGATACAGGTCACCGATAGCATTTATTATTCTGTCACCACTTGCTACCCCCTTCAAATTCAGCAAATGCCTGGTGTAACATTTCACAGACTCCTGGTAACTTGTCCTCCTCAGGGAATTGAATCTCCAGGGTCTCATGGTCATAGCTGACAATCATGGATATTTCTGACCAGCCATGCAGAGTCTAGAAAAATGGGGTCAGCCACCAAGAGTTCTAGATTACTCTGGTAAATTTACCATACTGGTTAGTTAACATGATTACATAGATTAACTTTGTATTTTATTGATCTTTTCTCCCTATAAAATTTATTCAGTTTTAAAAATGCATAATCTTGTCTAATCTTAGACTATATTAATTAAATTTGGTCTAAATAAGTCCAGACCTTGTTAGCGTGGTGAACTGTATTTGATGAATAGGTAGTTTGTAAGTCTGACCTGAATTTTTGTCCTGAATGAATCATGAAACAACGCTAAACAGAAGCTGTGCAATGGAAATTAATATTTGAAATGCTAGATATTTTAAATGTATCTTAAATCTTCCTTCCAAAGATGTACTGAGACTACTTTCAGAGGTCAGCTTGATTCATGGATTCTAAGGCCCATGGGAAAAAATATCATGGTAACAAAATGCCTTTGCTTAATCTGATGAATCTTTCCGCAGTCTTTCCCCTCAAATAGTGACCTCTAAACATTGCTTGACCATGTCCCATTTTCTGGCTCACCATCACTGTTGATTATTTAAAATTGTAAAGCAGTATTTCCTACGTTTCTATAAAAGTCCTTCTGAGTAATTTTGAACCTTTGGTTCTGAATACAAAGAAGAGGTTTCAGGTGCCTCAAGGGGAAGGAACAGTGGCCCTCAAATTATCCCACAAAAGGAACTGCCTAACCCTTCTTCACAGGGTGCAAAAGTACCAGGTTCAAAGCCCAGCTCCTACTGTGTGAGCACCAGCAAAACCCTTCTCCTGCTCACAGTTTTCAGTTCTGATTCCCAACACCATGCTCCGTCTTATCCTGCTCAATCCCATCTCAGCACATAAAGATTTCTGAATTTTACCCTATCCCATTTGAACTGTCAACTCTTCTTGCAGTGCAATATCCCTGTCGGTTTAATCTAAACTGAGTGCGATGACAAACTCTAAGTTAAACACACCTGTGGGGCCCTGCTGCTATCAAACACCAGTCTAGATGTTGCTGTATTTTTTTAAAGATGTGATTAACAGTTAAATCGGGAGATTTTGAGCAAAGCAAATTGCCCTTCATAATGTGTGGGCCTCCAGAGGAGAGATGAGAGTTTCCTGGGAGAGAAGGAATTTTTCTCAGATGTAACACAGAAACTCACCTGGGTTTACAATCTCCAGCCTCTGGAATTCAGACTCGAGACTGAAACAACAGCTCTTGCTGGAATTTCCTAACTGCTGTCGCCTCAGGATCTCAGACCTGCCAGCTCCAAGAACCGTGTGAACGAATTCTTTGAAATAAGTGCCTGTCTCAGCATTTGTCTGTGTGTCTAGATGTATAATCTAAACATTTCTTGTCTGTCTGTTCTCCTCCTGGAGAACCCTAATTAATACATCAAGCAATGAGGGTTTTTTCCCCATCATTTTCTCATCCGCCTTAACTTTTCTGAGGATGTTCTAGTTTACTAACTACCCATTTAATAAATTCAAGGTGTGAGGCAGGGTACAGCAGTATTGTCTGTCCGTGTGTGTGTGTGTGTATGTGTGTGGCACTGGGGGTGGAATCTAGGGCCTCGTGCATGCCAGATCTGTGCTGTAGAGTTAACTATACCACCACCTTATTGCATCTTATCCTGGCCCCCAGCAAGCATTACTTGCTTCTTGAGGACAAGGTCTTAGACACAGAGCTGAACTTAAGCGCCAACCCATAATTTTGTGACTTGAACAAATTTTAAACTTTGGGCTTCTCTGTTCTCCTATACTAAGTACATAATGCTGAACTAGTGAGTGAATGTGTGCCACTGAATACATCATGATTTTCTTTTTCAAATCATCTTTTTTAAAGTCCCTCTAAAGTGATCTTAGATTTTCTTTTAAATAACTAAACCAAAGCATAAAATTGTACCTTTTTTCTCAAAGCTTCTGTTAGAGGTCAGGAAGACAGAGCTGCTCTTGCAACAAGGACAGCAACCCAAAGCGAATAGAGATGGGCTTGGCTTGGAAGCCCAGGGGACACTCAGGCCTGAACTCGGAAGCCCATCTGCTCAGGGACCTCAATTCTGGGTGCATCTGAACTAAGGGGTTTTAGCTACATCTTGGCAACAGCATGAAAGGATCTTTAAAAGCATAGTGCTTAGGGTGGTTAAGAGAAGGAATTCAGGTGGTTTATGGAAACCTGGATCAGTACTGCAGCCTAATAGACCATCTCCTGCAAAAGCTTTTTCAAGTGGGGTTTTTAAAATCTTGCTCTTAAGAAGCACTTGGAAACAGAATGTTTGTTTTCATCCCTAGGCAGATGGGTGGCGTTTTTACTCAGCAATGCCTTTCTGGTGAGCCACAGGTGGCTGAGGGTGGAAAGGTGCTTCTCCTGACTCTTCTCCCCACGCCCACGGCCCTTCAAGGCCTCGCATGTGCTGGGAAAGGTTTCCCAGACAGGCCACAAAGCACAGAGCTATATGGGTAGCTCAGCTGCCTGAGAGAGGATCAGAAAACCCAGCTCTAATGGGCCGATGAATGGGAAATCCATTACTGAGGCAGTGTCCAAAGGACACTCTCTCGTTTGCTTTAAACCAAGAGGAATGGAGAGAGGAATAAATAGGGTGGAAAGTTAGTGGTAGGAATTTAGGTTGTTTATTCAGAATGGTTTGTAAAGTGAAATGGCAAAGAGTGATTTTTGGCATTTTAAAGTCTTACATTAAATTTATTTCATGTGTACTTTGAAGGTTGATAAAAATATATTTCCCTTAAGTAACATGCACAGTTGAAATAATTATTTCCCCATAAATGTATAACAACCAAGCAAATTGTTTTGCATAAACATGCTTTTAGCCTCTTTTTCATTTACCATAATTTGGATAAAAATGACATTAAATCGTTATATTCCCCTAAGTAGAGTACCAGATGAAATATTGGATACCTAGTCACATGTGAATTTCCGACAAATGATAAATACCTTTTGTTCCGTCCATTCAATATTTGGAATATACTTACACTAAAAAACTGCTCATTGTTTATCTGAAACTCAAATTTACCTAAGCAACCCGTGTTTTTCTTGATATCTCTGACAGCCCTATTACTGATGCAAGTTTCCCAGGAAGAAATCTGAAGCCCCCAGTACAGTTCATGATCGAAGACACAGTTTCAATTCACACCCAGAAGTTAGCTTTACATCACCCAGAGTACACGTGCCTCCCCTGGCTCTCAGCCAGTTGCAGTCTGCCGCACAGAGCCCCGGCACTCCCTAGAGATGCCTTTTGTCGTGATCACCAATGGGTTTCATGTTGATGGATCCAATGGTCCCAGATTTGTCCCCAGGACCATTCACCAGTTTTGTCCTTCTCTTCCTTGAAAGAGTCTCTAACTTCCGGGACCTCTTCGTCTATCCTGGCTTTCTACCCATCCAGCTGCTAATTCTCACCTCTCATCTTCTCTGCCACATCCTTCATTTCTAAATTCAAACTGGGGGTTCCCCTGGCTTTATACACGCTCCCCCTTTTCCCGTCTAATGCAACGCCGTCCAAAGGAAGTTTCTGAGGAGGGAAGTGGTCTCTACCTGTGCTATCCACCACCGTGGTTGCCACCAGCTACAAATAGCTGCTGAATGCTTGAAATGTAACCAGTATGACTCAGGAACTGAATTTTAAATTTTGATTAATTAATTTCTATTGGGATGTATGGCCAGTGGCCACCTCAATGGACAGCACAACTCTTGACTATTGTACTAAGTGAGCTATTCCTGGGTTTAAAAACCAGTTCTATGTTTATGGTTTCCTGATTTTTTTTTTTTTTTTTTTTTTTTTGGTGGTGGTACTAGAGATTGAACCCAGGGCTTTCTCACTGAGTTATATCCCCTAGCTCCAGGGTTATATCTACCCGATAACATGGATGAGTCACAAACACTCAGAGACCATACATTAATAGTTCTTTTCTCAGCTGCTACTACTTCAGAGTACAGTACTACCAGCCATTCAGTTTGCTGAAGCCCACAACTAAGTCACTCTTATTTCCTTCCCTCTTCCTTACTATCCCACATCTAAGCCACAAATAAGTTCTATCTCCAGATGACATTTGGAATCTGTCCCCTTCCATCCAACTCCACTGCTACTCTTTAGTCCATACCATCAACATTTCTTGCCTTGGTTACTTGGTCTACTCCTCAAAGCCAGCTTCAATCCATTATCTACACAGCAACAGGCTTTGAGAAGTCAAAACCTCAACTGCATCATGCCCATTTCCTGCTTAAAATGATTTGGTGTTTTGCCGTTGCTCTTGAAATAAAATCGGAATTCCTTCTCCTGGGATGGATGGCTCTGGGCCCTGGTATCGATTCCAACCAGTTTTGCACTTTCCCCTTGTGCTTTGTGCCCTTGTCCTGTGGACTGCACACAGGCTCTGCTGCCTTGTCTCCCACCGGCATTTTCTCATCCTGCAGTTCTTCACCCTCACTTGGCAGGGAGCTCCTCTCTAGCTGCTTTATCCAAATAGGCCCGTTTCCCTTTGCTTACCATCAGCTCAGCATGTTTTCTCAGACTTTGGGCTCTTCTGACTTGGAATCAGTTTCCTTATTACCTCCTTACCCCAGAGTGGCCCACCAGTCTCAAAGCTCTGAGAGCAGTGATATCTGTTTAACTCCCCTTTATACATTAGCACATCATTATTCATAGCAGGGGCTCAATAAATATTTGTTAAATGAATGACTAAATGAAATAGCTAATGACTCCATTTATAGGTGGAGTGATACAGTCATCCCTTGGTATCTTTGGAAGATTTATTTCAGGACCATCCACCTGAAGAGATACTAAATCTACTGATGCTCAAGTCCCTTTTATAAAACGTCCTAGTGTCTGAACACAACTGATGCACATCCTCCTGTATGCCTTAAATCATCTCTAGACAGCTCGTAATGCAATGCAATATAAATGCTATATAATAATTGTTCTATTCTATTGTTTAGGGACTAACAGCAAGAATAATGTCTAATTGTCTAAGATCAAGTCTAGGGAAAAATGTCTATGGCTGTTCAGGACAGAGAGAAAGGAAATTCACAGATACAGCATACCTTAAAGACATTGCTTTTAAAAAATCCTGATTTAAAATTTGTACTTAAACAACACCAAATAGATGGCTTGGCTCCTGCCAGCCAGGACTGCTTACACTAATGAAGCTTCCAGTTGGGTCTGGCAGGTCTCTCAGCCTTAGTTGTGGACTGGAATCATTGGGAAAAGCTTTACGCTCCACTGATGGCTGGACCTCCCCTGCAGAGAGTCGGACTTACGTGGTCTGAGGAGCATTCTGGACACTGGGATGCTCAAAGCTGCCCTGTGATTCTCACGTGTTGCTAAGGCTTTGGTGCCATAGAGGAAGGGAGAACCATGGTGGGAGGATGTGGTGCAGTGAGACCCCATGTTTTAAACCATTGCGTCAGCCATGAATTCTACTTGCAATGATGAAAACTATTCCTCAGCGGTTTAGGCCAGTGCTTTGAGGTTCTTCTGCAAAGAATATCAGGCTTTCTCAAGACCATGACTACTGAGGAGGAGGGAAGAGGGCCTGTCCGTGAATAACCTATGTTTCTGACTGGTGTCCCCAGGCACTGGGGCGTCTCCCCTGGGGAATCTGCCTAGCACAGTGTCAGCTCTCCCTGGCCTCACCTCTCACCTCATCCTCCTCGGCTCCCAGCAGCTGATGTCCTCTGGGTCTAGCTTCCAGCTGGGCTCCTCCCAGTTCCCGAGCTGATCAGAACAAAATAGGTCACCAGCCTCAGTACCCTCAAGCTTGGCATATTGGAAAGCCAATTAATTATCAGATAGTTATTATTAATAATCAGCAATCATAATAACTAATATTATCAATAACTCGACGGGCCCTATGTGTTCCCCATTTCCACTCATTTTGCACAAAACTCTTCACTCCTTCATGGTTCAGGATTTTGGAGACAAACAGTGCCGTCCTCCACTGGTCCAGTTTGCAAGCCCGGTTCTATGCTGTGCGACATCCAGCCCTGCATCCAGGCTGCTTGGAGGACAGTGTAGCTGGGGTTCGCTCTCTCTTCTCCCGTCTGTCCTGACATCGACTCTGCACAGCCTGGCTCCCGAGTATGGCCCAGCAGACTGCTCCTGGCTTAGTTAAGCTTTCAGATGCCAACTCACACCTGAGCTTTCTTCCCGTTGGCTTCTGGATTGCAGCTGACTGTCACCATCATTTACTCTTTCCAGCTGGGCCAGTTCCTTCTGGCCCCTGGTCCCTTGCTCTTGGCCAGCGTGTCTCGACCTTCAGTAGTTCTCAAACCACCTTCTCGACTCTCGTCGTTTCCTTGCAGCACTTGCACTGATATTTGCTTAATGTTTTTGCTTAAGTTGCCTTGATTTCAAACAAAAACAAAACTCTTTTCCTTTGGACAGAAATACCCTGAAATTATAGATTGCTAAGTTACTTTTATTTCCCTACTATACATTAAAATAAATGCATCAGTATTAAATAAAATAGTTGTGTGTGGTCTAGATTTATACAGTACCGAAGGGGTCCCTTGTACCACAGTTTGGGAAATGCTTGCCTCAGGCTTCTAACCCATGTCTGCTAACCCATGTCTTCATCTCAAGCCCTTCCCACCCATCCTGCACACACACCCTGAGGAGTCATAGTCCTTGCTACTCCATGCCATGTCCAATGCTTCAGTGGAATTCATTAATAAACGACAGTCACTAAAGTCACTAAAGCTAATATAATGTGTGGGGTAAGAATACAACCTGGATTCAAATCCCAGGTCTCTCACCTGCTGTGTAGTTTTCCCCCCTCTCTCAGATAGCTCAGGGTGCACAGTGAGATGAAAGAAACTATTATAATTTCAGGGCTTAGAACAGTGTCTGCACATGGTAAGTGCTGTATAAAGTTAATTATTATAAATTGTGAGCGTGGACAATGAAAGTCTAAAGAAAAAAGTAGTCATGAGTGTACTGGACATCCTTTCTTTTGAGAAAAGTTGGCTAAGGAATCAATCCTGGCTTAATCCTATGGGAATTTCTGCATTTATTACTTCATGATATTAGGGTTTTGTGACTCAGGTGGCCTATATAGAGCAAGCAGTGATTTAAAATGGCATCTGACTTACTGCAATTCAGTTATTCAAATTGGGCTCTGTATGCAAATTTGAGAATAATACTTCTTTCCCGTCCATTCTCAAAAATTTATGTCTGGGCCAGGGATTTAGTTCAGTGGCACAGCACCTTCCTGGCAAGCTCAAGGTCCTGAGTTCGAGCCTCAGTACCAGAAAAAAAAATTACTTTTTACACTGGAACCTCAAATTATGACTGGCCTGAGCATACAAACAACTTGGGTTAATTAGGCTAATGGAAGAGTCATGTGCCTCTCATTATCTGTAGCATGTACCCAGGTAAACATGTATATCTTAGCTGTACTGACTTACAACTAACTTGAGTTACAATCAGCCCTTGGGAACTGATGGAGTTTGTAAGTCACGGGTCCACTGTATTATCACTACTTCAAAACTGAGGATTTTCATTAAGTATTGGGAGCACTGCAAACGTACATTGTGTACACATTTTTAAAGTGCTGGGAATTAAATGGGGAACATGCTAAGCAAATGCTTTAACCCTGAGCCACAACCCTAAGCCTCATACCAATGACTAGAGGCTTTTTATTATGATGGTGTGCAATAACAGATCTTTTCAAAATAAACTATAAAGCTGTCAAGCTATTTAATAAGTTTTAATATTTAATAAGCTTTCCAGATGACAATATGAACAATATTTCTTCCTATTGTTTAAAAATAATTCAAGCATCAGTTACAAGACTTTAAAATATCTTTATTACATTAAATTGAACACTATTAATTACATTTATGAAGAATGACAAAGAGTAAAGTTGTATAGTATTTGAACAAAATATCTCAATTCTAATTTTAAAGCCCAATCACAAAAAATATTTAGTACAATAGCAATCTACTCAATATACATCATCAGTAGGCTGTCTCTGTTATGAAGGCCATCATGTTTGTGGTGTCGCATGCCTGCAATTCCAACACTTTGGGAAGCTGAAGCAGGAGGACTGCAAGTTTTAATCCCACCTGAGAAATTTATCAGGGAGCCCGTCTCAAAATAAAAAGGGCTGAGGATGTACCTCAGTGTAAAGGCTATGAGTTCAATCCCCACTGCTGGGAAAAAAAAAAAAAAAAGGATTCAGCTAATTAATAAAACTACAATTCTTTAAAAAATTGTACTTTACCATTGCCAATGATTTTTTAAAGATACACTTTGGAGATAAAATTATCAAAATTACTTTCTGAGGACATGTTAAAAGGTTCTTAAGCTAAACAAAAATATTATGAAATGACTCTGGGTATAAAATTGTAGCAATTTCTTCCTGAAGTTATTTAGCCAGCTTCTAATAGCTGTATGAGGTCCAATGGGAAAGGCACTGAACAAGAACCAGGAACCTTGATTTCTCCTACAGCAAATATGCTGAGTGAAGTTAGGCCATTATTTTTAACCTTCCTGATCTCCAGTTTATTTGTTCATTTGAGAGATCAAACCTACTTCTATGCACTATAGCCAGTTCCAGGATGCTGAACCACATTTCTCAAAGCTATCAAAAATTTCCAGCAGATAATTCCCTCAGCTAAAAAATATTTTTTACTACTCTCTGTATTTCTTTGCACACAGGCTGAATCTCCCAACCCAGCTATTTTGCATTTCGCCTCCTGCCTGCACACCAATATCACTGTGTGATCAGGGATGTCATTCAGAAGTCCTCACTGTCGTAACCAAAGAGCAGACCCACCCTGTCTGAGAAACTGATCTCAGATCCCAGCCCAGGAAGACACATATCCCAGGGATTTGCTCCGTCCATCCTGGAGGGAGCTGCCTCTTGAGGAAAAGCCACAGCGGGTCTGTTGGCCCAGAAATCCCCTGGAATTTTCAGACTTGTCCTCCCCATGGGAGAGGCTGCTCTGGGGACTGCAGATGGGGGGTCCAAGAGTTCTGGACAGATGGACACGGGGCCATTTTCAGAAGGGAAGCTGCAGCTGGAAAGGCTACTGTCCTCCTGCACATCACTGCTATGTTTCAGCGCGGGGCCCTGGTAGGCCTGGTAGGACACTTTGGTAGTGGTGGTGATTACCGTCTGCAGGGCTGGGCCACCTGCAGAGGGCGTCACCAGGTACCTGCAGGGAAGCTCGGGGTTGTAATAAGGGCACCTGGTGGTGGCCTGGAGCTGTCCATGCTCAGTCCTCTCCTCCAGGCCCAGTTTTCCAAGGCCTGGTTTCCAGCCACACTGTTTACTGGTGAAGTCAAAGCTGCTCTCGTAGCTGCTGTAGGAATTGACGTTATATTGCAGTGCATTCAGATGAACCCAGTCTGTGTCACTTGGAATGCTGGAGGAATCTTTATAAAGGGTGGGATATACGCTTGGACTTGTGTATCCAGGGCCTGCCAAGTCATAGCTGTAAGGTGGCCTGGGCAAATAAATGCTTGGGTTTGGATATTTCTGGAAGGAGGATGTGATGTGTCCTTGAAAGGTGGCCAGATCACAGGGAGCTGTGTAAATGTCCGAGTTTAGGAAGGAAGGGCAAGTCTGCCCTGGACTAGAGAAGCTGGTGTCAGGAATTACATCAAACAGTTGCAGATTTTCCAGGAGCGATGTATTGTTGAACTGTCCGCTGCTCTCTTGATTCTCTCCCACCTAAAAAGATGGGACAAATACAGACATAGGATATGCAAATGGTGTGAGCATTCTCAAACACACCGACAGCCAACCATGTAAGTAGCAAATTTCCAGTGGGTGGGCTCTGTGTTGCAGGCAATGTTCTGCCAAGGCACGAGATTCTGGCCTGTGGTCCAGAAGTAGCTAAGCTTGAGCTCCCTCAGGTGTGAATATCACACCCTGAATGAGGAAGGCCCAAGGTAGCCAGGCAGGCTGGGTGTGGGTGACTGTGGTTCTGTTCTCACCCATGAGAGGGGAGGCTTAGGAGCTACACAGAGCGTCTCCAAATCCTGACTCTATTCTTCACCAAAGGAACAAGTAACTCATTCTCTCTGGGCCTCAGATACCTTGTTTTAAATATAGGGCTTCAGTATAGTGATGGCACCACAGAGTTTCTGTGACCATAG
Organism: Heterocephalus glaber; assembly: GCF_053883595.1. Taxonomy (NCBI): domain Eukaryota; kingdom Metazoa; phylum Chordata; class Mammalia; order Rodentia; family Bathyergidae; genus Heterocephalus; species Heterocephalus glaber. The sequence continues at coordinate 10,472,386 of NW_028258315.1, forward strand.
GGTTGCTGCAACCATTAGATGTCTGAATTCTTAGATCAGTGCCTGCTACATGCAGGTGCTCAGCAAGGTCCATGTCTATCATGCTCACACTAATACTGCCTGCCAGCCATGCTTTAGTGGAATAGGAACACTGGATCAAGATACCCAAAGAAATTTTATCAGTTCCTGTGCAGCAATGTTGCTATAGTTTGGATCTGGAACGTCCCCCAAAGGCCCAGGTGTTGTAGGCTTGTTCCCCCAGTGGCACTATTTGGAAGTGGTAGAGAAGGAGGTGAGTCCTAGTGGGAATTTTTAGGTCATTGTGGGCATGGTGTTAGAGTGGATACTGGAACCGAGGCCCCTTCTCTCTTTTTCTCTTTGGCTTCTGACCGTGAGATGAGCAGCTTCCTCTACTACGCACTCCTCTCCAATGTGCTGCCTCACCCATAGGCCCAAAAGCAACAGGCCACCAACCACGGACTGAAACCTCTAAAACTGTGAGCCGAAACAAGCCTTTCTATTTTGAGTTGCATACCTCAGGTATTTTCTCATAGTAATGGAAAGCTAACACAAATGAAAAGGATCCTCTCAAGGATGCCTCATTCACTCACTGTGGGTATGCACATAGAGCACCGGTGGCAAACCTTTTAGAGACTGAGTGCCCAAACTGCATCCCAAAACCCATTTATTTACCACAAAGTGCCAACACTGCAATTAAACCTAAATACTAAGGTTTTAGTTTAGAAAAAAAACCACTGTTATCCGATGCTCAGCTGCTGGGGTGACTTGGCTTGTGTGCCAGCGGAGAGGGCTCTGTGTGCGTGCTGTGGCGCATGTGCCATTGTTCCATCACCACTGACATAGTAATGTCTCCTTATCCACAGTTGTGCTTTTTGAAGTTTCAATTATGCATGGTCAACTAAGTCCAAAAACATGAAATGGAAAATTCCAGAAATAAACAATTTATATTTTTAAGTAACTAATTATAGTACATTTGAGTATTTTTATTATTAGTTATTGTTGTTAATCTTTTGCTGAGCCTAGTCTATAAATTAAACTGTTATAGGTATATATGTGTAGGAAAAACAGTACATACAGGGTTTGGTACCACTTATAGTTTCAGGTAGGCATTCATGGGGTGGAGGTTTGAACATAACCCCAAGGATAAAGGTGCTCTACTGTATTTCTTTCTTTATTAGCTGGATAATCATGTTTTTATCAACATAGCAGCACATCCTAACTATATCATTGCCTGAAAGGGTTGTTTGCTTTATTTAAAGAAGAGATTAGACCCTACCCAAATGTTGACTAAATGACATTTTTCTAGAGGTGTATAATTTTCACATAAAATGAAACCCTTGTAAATTAATATTTATAAGTATATTTCAATCATTTCATATTTCAATTAATTACAAGTGTATCTCACAATGCAAATGAACACAGATTACACCGTGCAACATCAGCTCCCCATTACCTCGGGTTCCCGAGCTCTCCTTTTCTGGGCCTGGTAAAACGAGGCCATCTGTCTCTTGAGGGCGCTTCTTCTAGCTTCTGTCTCTGACTTACTCTCTGGTCTTGGGTGATCGTGAACCCCCTTGGCCTGTGTCAGTGAAGAAATGAAGTATCTTTGTTCCTCTGAAGGAAGCTGGCTATGTTGGAAGCCAGTCAAAACTTCATCATGCCTTTCCCAAGACCCAAGGTGTTTATTTCGTTTTTTTCAAAATGATAGAAAAAAATTCTTGAAGATAAAACATCATCAATAACAGACACCCTAAGAGATGATCTGCAATAAGCTATTAAATAAACTGTGACTTGGTTCCCTGCATGCGACCCTTGGACACTGCATAAACGAATGCGTGGGAATCTAGAGTTCCTGGCTGCTGCACCCCCCATTTTTGGCCATGGCCGCTGTATTAAGTTTAAACCGGGGGTCCCAAAGCAGATGGTAGGTGGCTGGCCCCATGGTACGATGAAAATATCCACCCCAAGCTCCTACCTGAAAAAATATCGCGCTGCCATCAAGGCGCCAGAAATTGGTGACCGGATATCCGCTGTGCCCTCGGCAAGGAATCAACTCCAAAGCAGACTGACAGTTGGGACAAATCTTCTCTGCAAACCCCAGAGGCAGAGATATTAGTAACAACCCGGGCAGGGATGGTAAGGCAGCGCCAGGCCACCCCTCCAGGGGCGCACGCACTCTGCTGCTTGAGCCGCGCCTTGTCGCAGATGGCCGGGCGCAGCTGCAGGCGCGAGCCATCGGGCAGGGCGCAGGCCCGGGCGCACACCACCACGCCCAGGCACGACTTCTTCAGGATGTGGCCGTTGTGGTTGTTGGTGTTGCGCATGGCCCAGCCGCTCAGGTGGCGCTGCGCCTTCTTCTCCGCGCTGCTGTAGATGAAGCGCACGTAGCCGTCGGGCCACTCCCGGAAGTGGTCGAAGTGGGCTGGCTCCTGGGAGGGAGGCAGAGGGAAGGTCAGCTTCACGGGGCTCCAATCACGCACCCTGCTTTTCACTTTCCCCAAGGGCGGTAGAAAAAAACCAGGGGCTTTTAAAATCCAGAAATGTAAAACTCCCAAATTGTGCTATTAGAAAACACCATCCACTCTGCCTTTCTGACCACAATGACTAGTTGTTAATGCAGGACTTACCTCTTAAATGCTGCACGTGTATTAATGTACATTTAAAAAGGCTCTGTGAAGCAGACCCTAGCCATAATAACTCTCTTATTTAGCTTTGGGGTTGGTGAGCCTGCCGCACACCCGACTCCTCACACCCAGGGACATGGAGTTGTCATCTTCAACAAGGATCCACAAATACTGAAGTATAGCTAAAATACTGAGCGTTGCTTTAGTACTCATATCCGATGGTCTTTGTTTTATACATTATTTATACTGCCATAGTGTTGTTTTGGTAATAAGTTTAAAATAAAATTACCCTGTAGTGAGCACTTCCTATCTACCAGGTACTCTTAAGACAAGGCAGTGGCTGGTAAACCAGGGACCCTTGGCCAACTTCAACCTACCCCTTGTTTGTGTCTGGCCTCCAGCTGAGAATGGTTTTTACATTTTTAAATAGTTGGGAGAAAAATCAAAAGAAGGATTATATCTTGTGATGCATGAAACTTACATAGAATTCAAATGACAGTATCTATGAAGTTGGTTGGGACATGGCTATACACAGTCTTCTATGTATTATTCATGGATGCTTTTGCACTGCAGTGCAGAATCTAGTATTTGGGATGGAGACAGTATGGCCCACAAAGCCATGCTATGCAAATCTGCAATTCTCACAAGCAAGCAGAGGCAAGGTAGATGGCACAGCTGGGAAACAGAAGTTCGAGCAGCCAGATCCCATTGCCTTGACAGCTATGATAAGGGGTCAAAAGAGCATTATCCTAACAGTAAGCCACTTACAACTCTTCCCCCTCCTTCCCCCCAGGAAAATTAGGCCAAACATTTACAAAACCAAGGTATTCTTATTTGGACAATTCAGATTTGTGTATGTTGTTAGTATTTTCTATCCTAACATTAATAACATTTCAGGGATGATTTTATTTCCAAAATCCCAAGGATAGCATTGAAATCATCATTATTATTAATAGTAATACTAAACTTAATTACTAATTATTAACTTTTCTTTGAACTATTACAACTGACATAAACCAAGACATTGATTTAAGGTAAATCATAAATGAAATATATGATGATGTATTATCATATATGATGATGTAACTAAGTTTGTCTTCAAAGCAAAAATCTTTGTTTTAAAAGTGGGCACTTCAACTTCAGGATCGTAGTAACAAATGTACAATTTTTCAGAAGAGGGAAAAGTGCTCCCCTTTCAGGCTGTCCACTAGCCCACCATGCCTTACATCGTCAGCTCCTGAGATAGAGCTACTGGAGATGAAGCCACAAAGATCGTTTTAACCAAACAAGAGTGGAGAATCCCAAGACTGGTTTCATTTGCTCTAGTGTATTGGCTGCGTGTGTCACACACAGACACACGGAGTGAAGGAGAGAGGAGGCAGTAATCGGGACAGGCCTCTGAGGTGGCTAACTTCAGCACTTGATGACAGGTCAGTAGCCCGAGACCTAGGGAAATTCAAGGACGCTCTCAAGGTCATGAGGTCAGTTTAGCTCTTCCGCTCAGCCTGAGCAGGGCTCAGTTTCCACAGGTCCTTTTCTACACCACTGACTGTTACACCCACTCCCTGAGTAAGAACCATTCTCTGGGGAAAAATAGTTCCCATTTACCAGGAAACCTAGCAGATGCTTGAGGGATGAGCCATTGTCACATCACTGGATGCGATTCTTCTCTAAAACGCGAGATTAGATTGTTTCCTATGAGGGTTTACAGGGCCAGAAAGCAGAATGAGCCACCCCACTCCCGCAAGAGCAGTGGGGTGCGACTCCAGAGTAGGCGGACTTTAACCTGCGGGTGATACAAACGCACAGCACGTGTGTATCCCAGAAAGGCGAGGCCACCCGCAATGCTAGCGATTCGTTGTCCTCTTGAGAACTCACCTGGCACGCAGCGGAAGCTGAACACCTGCCAGGTCTCTCCCTGTCCCCACTTTGCCGGAAGACCACCTTTACGAACGCACGGAAGCGACTCTCACTTCCCCACTACACCTGGGACTTTCGAGTCACCTTTTTGCTTTTTTTTTTTTTTTTTTTTTGGTACCGGGGATCGAACTCAGGACCCTGCGCTTGCAAGGCAGATGACGGAACCACTGAGCCAAACTCCCGGCCCATAGCTTTCATTTTTAAAAAATATGACCAGGTATAACTGCCTACTTCATTTCCTGCACGTGGCACCCTTAAAACAGAACAACAAACGGGCTGGGGATTTAGCTCAGTGGTTCCGGCGCCTGCCTCGAAAGGGCATGGTCCCGAGTTCGATCCCCGGTACCAAAAAAACCAGAACAAGTTCGCCCGGAAAAAGGCGATGACTTCCTTGTCATTGGAGGCAAGCCGGAGCAGGTGGCTTCCCCGGCAGGACTGTGGAGCCCTCTCCATCCCGGGGTGGGGCCCGGAGCTCGGAGCTCGGTCCGGCGTCCGCGTCACCTCCGACCTGGGTCTCCTCCACTGACAGCCCCGCCCACAGCCTGCCCGTAGGAAACAGCACTATTTGCATTCGCTGAGGTTTCTCCCGGACTTTTTCCTGGATGTCAGCTAAGTAAGGAACAGAGAGACATTTGATTTCCTCTTTAACTAAGGGAAAGCGAACGGAGAGGCGTCCGGACCTCACTTGACTACAGGAAGGGGGAGCCTCGGGTTCGCTTCTCGCCGCCTCCCGGGTGTTTTCAGAAGCGCAAAGTCGCGGGGGGAGCCGACGCCCGAGCGCAGCCCGCAGAGCTCCGCGCGCGCGTCCGAGACCGGGGGAGCGTCTGCGCATCCGTGCTGCGGGCTCGGGTCTCTCACCCGGGGCATCTGCGGGTCGTTGATGTCCCAGCTGAGCGTCGTCCCGGGGGGACACCCGCGCCCCGCGTCCCTCGCGGCGTCTGCCGGCATCCGCGCAGCCTCGGTGGCGCCCTCTGCCGAGGATCCTGAAAGACAGAACCAGAGAATAAGGGGTGTGGAGGCGACCAGGGGTCTATTAGCCTCTCTATGAAGCAGTGAGAGGGGAGACAGAGAGGGAGGGCTCCGAAACCCGGAGGCTGCGGGCGCTGCAACCGCAGGCTCCGTCCTCCGCCGCCCGCCGCGCTTTAAGGAGCCGCGGTCCCCGCGCCCCGCCCACCCCCGGGCGCCCGAGCGGCGCGGGGGGAGGGGAGCCGAGCCCAGGAGCGCGCGGGACCCGACCCGAAGAGCGCGGGCGGACGCGCGAGGCTTCACTCAACCCGAATCCACCTCCGCCCCGGCCTTTGCAGGTGGGCCGGGGCTTCCAGTGCAGCGTCCAGGAGAGCGTGGGGACCGCGCGTGGGACCCCGCCTGCGCGCCCTCGTTAGGGCCGAGCCCAGCCCAGCCCGGCTCCGGCTGTCCCTGCTGTGCGCGTCCCCCAGGTCCACGGGCGTCCTGTGCTCGCGGGGCTCGGGCGCGCCCTCGGAGAGACCTGGCTCCCCCGGAAGTCCTGCAAAGTGGATCCGCGGGAGGGGAGGGGTAAGTCGAACCCGGGCTGTGAAGAGGACGGCGCCAGTGAGCCCTACCACCGGGAGATCAAAAATCGGAGTAGCCTGGCGTGGTGGCGCACGTAATTCCAGCACTGTGGGAGGCCGAGGCAGGAAGATGGCAAGGTTGAGCCCAGCCCGGGCAGTTTAGCAATTTAGCGAGAGACTCTATTTCAAAACCTGAAAGGGGGTTGTGGGCGTAGCTCGGTGCGAAGGCGGTGGGCGCAATCTGCAGTGCCAGAAAGAAAAAAGAAAATCGAGGACCCCGTGACTGTTTCTGACTCAGCTGTTCAATAAGGGACTGGGTGCTCGTTGGCCACCAGATGAGCATAAATCTTTGAAAAAATCCTTACTGTCGTGGAAACATCATGGGCAAATCCCATTTACCCCAGGCAGTTTTGGAACTGCAGAACCCTGGCGAGGACGCCGTGGGTGCCTCGGGTCTGGGGCGAAGCCGGCTCCGCCTGGGCCTCGGCCTCTCTTGGGGCGACCCAGGCCCCTGGGGGCGCCCAGGAAAAGAAGTCAACGGAAGAGCCACTGGAGTGGCTCTTTAGCCACCTGGGGCTCGGAGCCCAGCTTCGTTCGCGCTCCCGGCCGGCCGCTTAGCTTCCCCCGCCTGGGCACAGTGAGTAAGGCTTGCTTAGAAAAACAGCCCGGGCCTCAGACTTCTGCAGACAAAATCTGCGGGGAAACGTCAGTTGGGAGCAGCTCGCACGCATATTCTCTTCTGCTAGCTTTAGGCTGGGATCCTCCTCTTCAGTGAAGGAAAACAACAACAGCAACAACAACAACAAACCACCTTCACTGCGTACGATTTCACCCATAGGCTTTCATCTTACCAGTCGGGTGTGGAGATTCTGGCAGCTCCTGTCACTCAGTTGCGTTTTGTCATTTAAAATGAAAATACCCGTTTTAAGTAAATTGATACTTCGTTAAACGTGACAGCTTAAGACAGCCTATATGTTTAAACGTTTTACAAATAACTTAGAAAATAGCCATTCAACATTATCCCTAAGAAATCATAAAGTTATTTTCACGTTGTTAAGAGCAGTTCTTGCTTCTATGCTTTGATGCGCTCCTAGGGAGGCCTGACCCTTCAAAAATATAAACAAATGTAACTTTTTAAATGTTACAGTCAAAATAGAATACAAAAAAAAAATACAAATACAAAATACAAATACAGTCTGAATAGATTCTAGTGTCAAAAACTTCAGGGAGCCGCCACCATATTTAGTGTGTGAAGAATTAGAACATATATTCCAAGTTATCCTAAAATGACATCTGGGTAGAAAATGTTCGTAAAAGAAGCTAACCAAAATGAAAAGATACTAAGTAAATAAAGAGTATCATTGTCTGTTTTGTTGTTCTTAATATCTCCTGAAGATTCGAGTGCATTTCCACCAAAGTTTGGGAGGATGTTTCCCCTCCCCATCTGAAAATAATTGATTACAAAGTTTTCTAATACAACTTCAATTTTTATAGTCTTTAAAAGTGCATTTTGGCCGGGGATTTAGCTCAGTGGTTTCGCCGCCTGCTGCGCAAGCGCAAGGACCCGAGTTCGATCCCCGGTTCCAAAAAAAAAAGTACATTTAAACTGTATTTTGA